>NC_085000.1:3633203-3640703 GCF_963854185.1 Sardina pilchardus | reverse complement strand
TTGAGCCGTGACGGTGGAGGGGTGGAACCAGCCAGAGCTGTCATGGCTCCTGTGATGGCCAAGTTAATGTGCCCGTGTGATGGGCTTATTACAACAGCTGCGGGAGAGCCTGGCTTATTTTACTGTAATAACATACAGTAGGGGAACACTGCTTATGAATGTCACACCACACTTGGCAAATATATGTTCCCATGTTGTTTTTTTTCCCTCTGGGAAGGATATTGCCGAAACGTACTACTCGTGTCAAATACTAAGACGTGTGAGGTTTGTTATGAGGTCTTTATGACTACTATTAAAGACCACATATTGGGGAAAAAGATGGAAAACATATCTATTACTTTTTTTGTATAACTTAAATGTAACCATGGCAAAATGTGAAGGGGTATTTTTTTTTTCCGGCCCTCCACTACATAAAGGGGCGAGTTGCCCCTCAGTGAAAGAATTTCCCACTTATACACTTAATCTTTTCTCATGGCCACTACTGAAACAGATCAACTGGATAATCCAATACAAACACAGTTGTGGTCTAATTAGGTAACAGATCTCCGAATCAGCTCGTATAAACAAACTGTGGAGCCGAGGTTAAAGCAAGCAGTGCTTCGTTGGGTCTCTGGAACCAGAGGAGTGGGATGAATCCTTATATTGACATGAGAAATCAACACACTGCTATCTCCTCCAGGCATTTCTCTATGATACCGGACGGTATATGTTCCTAAATGTGTATCTATCTGTGGGATAGGGATGGAGAATGAGAATAATTGTACTCTAGAGAAGGAAATAAAAATAGTAGGGATCACAAAGTGAACATGTCTAATAGCTACGAAATAACCCCCACAGGTCAGAAACCTATGGCTGAGCATCTGTGTGACCTGATGCCTGCAAGAGGTCCTGAATCTGCACCCATGGTATATATATAACGGTAAAGAAATTAAAATCACATGACCGTGAGAGAGAGAGAGAGAGAGAGAGAGAGAGAGAGAGCTGGGTTTCATGACATACCGGTACTCCCACACCATTTTTATTTGTGAGGGTGTTGTGATTGACACTAAGGGATATTACAGGGGGAAGAAAACCAATTTCCAGCCAATGCCAGCACTAAATCATTTCTATTTCTTCCACATACGCTTGCAGAATGACTAAACCCATGGCAAAAGTATGACTATCTGATGGGAAAGCACAACAGCATATGAATCTTCATACATTTTCCAATCTTTCTGAGGATAATATATACAAAAACATTTCAGTTGCTGCCCATTCTAGTCAAGGCAGACAGACCACAGGGAACAAAACACTATCCATTTGATGTGCCCTCTCAACCTGATGTACTTATCTAGGGATTAATGTGCTCGACTACTTGTCAGATGGGAGCATTTTGCTTAGTAAATCTGTCAAGTAAGACAACTGCCGTCTCTACACACAGACTAGGCCTAACTCTGGATTAGATTAACGACCCTTGTAACTACAGCGTAGTCATTTTGGTGACGATTCGGCCTCACACATTATAATGTCGCTTTAGCAAAGCTCGTGTCATCTGTCATCCAAAGAAACAATCAGAAAAAAAAGCAAATCCAAATCCATCCAAATGAGGCGAAAATTCAGTAACAAACCACCCATAAATAAACAAGACAGTAGTTGATTTTTTTTGGTGCGAATATCATGCAGCCCTACATTGGCTAAATGAGATGTCACAGAGCATGTCCGCTGAGGCAAATGAGAGCAGGGCAAAAAGGGGGTCTGCTCGCTGAGATCAAATCTCCTGGGCTTTCAGAGTATTTTTAGTTGCTTCGTACGAGGGAGAAACATCAGAAAGGATTAGAAGTACACTTCAACATTTTGTGACCTATAGAATAAAAATATGTTTTTCACAACTTCAGGGTTATGCAGTTCACAGTTTCATGTGGCGATTAGGTTAGCTACTGGGATGCTACATGTAGGTCAACAGTAAGGCCAGACATTTTGTAAGAATCGATACATTTTAGGGGCTTGTGCATTATGACTTCTAATTCATCTGAGAGCCAGGAGAGCATAAATTATTGGGTGTGATCTTCATGTAAACACTGAAAAATGCATCTTCCGTATTTCAAATGGGCTAGCAGATTGCCGACTGCGAGGATGAAAGATTAATATCCGAAAAGGGATAACTGTGCTGGCGTAATCCCACCATGTGCAGTATTTATGAACCTCGAAGGAAGCGCTCCTTCTCTTTCAAATACACATACGTGCTACAATACGTCTTATCGGTGTGTGACGACTTATTCACACATGCTCTAGCCCGTGATATGAATCAATAAACAACAACAACAACAACAACAACAACAACATAACACATCTATCTTAGCCACAGTGGATGATATCAAAAATATATGGGAGCAGGTGAGCTCTGAAAAGAATGCAGAGACACACACACTCACACAATTCTACAAACACACAGACGCACACACACAATCCGACACACACACACACACACACACACACACCACTCCCGCACCCCATCACACACACACACACACACACACACACACACACACACACACACACACACACACACCCCTACACACAGACACACACAGACACACACACACACTCACTCATTATCATTGTCATCATCATCATAAGACAACACAACACAGGCTCTATTGAGCGCAGTCCCCCTGGAGATCCCCAGCACTGGCCCAGTGGGCAGCTGACTGGCCTTGACTGGTGGAGGGGCCAGATAAAGGGCTGGGCTGACAGCAGCATAATGGGGGTGATGGGGGACGGAGCCGCGCAGAGCGGGGAGGAGGGGAGGGGAGGAGGAGGGGAGGAGATGAGAGGGGAAAGGAGGGGAGGGGAGGGGAGGGGAGGGGAGGGGAGGAGTGGAGTGGAGTGGAGCAGTGAGGAGAGGAAAGGAAAGGAAAGGAGAGGAGAGGAGTGGAGAGGGGAGGATGGGAGAGGAGCGGAGAGAAGAGGAGAGGAGTGGAGAAGGGAGGAGTGGAGAGGGGAAGGGCAGGGAAGGGGAGTGGAGGGGAGTAGAGGAGAGGAGAGGAGAGGAGAGGAGGGGAGGAGTGTGGGGCAGGGTAGGCAGCAGCAGCTGCTCCTCAATCCAAATCCACGGCCTTGGATCCCACCATAAACCCCACACTACATGCAGCCGCCGCTGCCACTGACCACGGTGTGAATATCACCAGAGGCACTTCGCCACCGCACCCTCCACATGGCCCCTCTCCCCCTCTCCCTCTCTCTCCCTTTTCTTTCTCCCTCCCTTTTCTCTCAGTCTCTCCCCCCTCTCCCTCTTTCTCTCTGTCTCTTTATCTTTTTTCTCTTTCTCTCTCTCTCTCCTCCTCTCTCTCCATATATATATATACAGTATATATATATATACAGTTTATATCTGTCTATCTCTCCTTGGGAACATAACTGAATTGATTTGGAGCAAGGAGCTGATTCTGATCTGGCCATGGAGGCCTTGAAAGATAAGATGTTTTTTTGGTCTGAAGCTAAAATGAAAACAAACATGGTGTTTATCTGATACTTAATGCAGCGTTATATCATTCTCACTGTATTAACTATGACAGTCTATGACAGTCTATGTCAGTCATAAAACAGAAACAAATATAGACCAGTGAATACAATATGCCTCTTCTCACACATAAATCATAATTCAATATGGGACGTCGGATTACAGTATGGCGAAAATGATGTGATATTATTTTACATAGAACATTTATTTGGAAAGATATATCTTACCACTGCAGGCACAAAAGGGTATCTTCACTGCATTAAGCATACTGAGATCAAATTGCCTGTGAATTCGCCAACCGTGCAGAAATACCAGTGCTAATCAGCATAATTTGCTATGGTATGTCCACACACCTCAACCTAACGTAAAGGGCAGCGAGCGACTACACAGAGAAGCTCCCTTCTGCGGTGGTGGCGGCCGCTACGGACTTTAAGGTATCTGCGCAGACGGAACCCAAGGAACCCACAGACAGACAGGGTCAGCAGGCTGCACAGACGGAACCCAAGGAACCCACAGACAGACAGGGTCAGCAGGCTGCCACCTTCGCTTTGCTCCCGTGTCCAGAACCCGCCGCGGGATGCCGCTTGGCAGCCACTGCAGCGGGTCATCAGGGGCACTGCGCCCGCCGCAGAAGGCTCCTCCTCCTCCTCCTCCTCCTCCTCCTCCTCCTCCTCCTCCTCCTCCTCCTCCTCCTCCTGCTGCTGCTGCTCCTGCTACTACTGAAACTGTAGCTGTGTGCTGAAACTGTGCTATAAAGACGCTGAGAACGGCATAGGCAGAAACACATCCATTAATTTAATTAAATGAGTTGAAGCTTAAGAGTGTGTTTACTTTTGTTTCGTCCAGTGCTTTGTTAATGCACCCAAAACTCTCTTTTTTACAGTACTTTTATTACTAAGAAGAGTGCCTTGGCGTCCTGCATGTTTTTTTGACACCCTCTTTTTTCCGTTCAGTTGAGCACACCTATTCCTTGCCTGTGCTGAAACTGTGCTAAAATCATCCCACCACACCCTCAGTGTCAGAGTCAGTCAGTCAGCCATCAACCCAGTCAAAGATATAAGCTCATTGTGTACCGTCAGCCCCTAAAACGCAAACACTGGCTGTGTCTTACTAATCTTCTCACACTTTCAAGCGCAGGCATTGTGTCTCTTGGACATGGTGAGCGAATGTTTGAGTTTATGGACCAGCTGGGTCTCATAGTAACACACACTTGTGCAAGAGTATGCAAGCACACACACACACATACACACACACACATGCACGCTCATAGGCAAATGTGCACTCATCCACAAACATGCAGGCACATACACACACACACACACACACACACACACACACACACACACACAGACAGACACACACTCTCTCACACACAACACACACACACACACACACACACACACACACACACACACACACACACACACACACACACACACACACACACACACACACACACACACACACACACACACACACACACACACACACACACACTTCTGCCTGCCCAACCTCACATAAGCATAACATATGCTACGCACTGTCAGCCCAGTCTATAAAAAGAGGAAATGTAAAAAAAAAAAGGAAAAAGTAACTTGATGAGCATGATGAGTATTATGCATATGGCATACTTTCCCCCGTAGCCATCACCCCATACTGAATGCAACTGTAGCTGTGCGAAGAACAGTGGCCTGACGTGCCTTAACGTGACCCTGATTCTAAAAGCTGCCTCGGCACACCGTGATAAACGACCACTGCAGAGCAGCTCTCTGACAGATTTAGCACGCCTTTCATACCTTAAAGGTAGATGTTATATTTTCATTAGCGCGGGCTAAAGACGGAGATTATTATGGGCTTCATAAATATCTGACAGCGAGCTGGAAGGCGAGGTAGCGAGGTAGCGAGCGAGCGCGTGCTGCTGCGAGGGCAGTTGTCATCTGTTAGCGGAGGCCTAAGCCAAGAGCTGGCAGGTCCTCTTGCAGCCTCTCGCGTCTTGTTTTTCAGCCAAAGCGCGAGGCTGAGGGTCATTAAATGCGGGAGCGGCGTGTAAGGGAGCTCGGCTCGATCTTATCGCCACGGCGGCGGCGGCGGCAGTGGCGGTGGACGAGGGGGAGAGCGGCGGGTGAGGATTAATCCCCCGAGTTCCTCGAGACGGACAGATAATCCAGTGGGGCGGCCAGGAGCCACGGTGGCACACCAGCAGACGGAGGACGACCAGACGGAGAGAGTGACAGAGAGAGAGAGAGAGAGAGAAAGAGAGAAAGAAAGAAAGAGAGAGAGAGCGAGACACTAAGAGAAAGAAAGAAAGAAAAAGACAGATAGGGAGTGAGTGAAAGACAGAGTAGAGAGAGTCATAGAGAATAATCGAGAGAACGAGTGTAGCGAGAGAGTGAAAGAGAGAGTGAAAGAAAGAGAAAGAACGAGACACTAAGAGAGAAAAAGACAGATAGAGAGAGAGTGAAAAAGAGAGTAGAGGGAGTCATAGAGAATAAGAGAGAGAATGAGTGTAGAGAGAGAAAGAGAGAGAGAGAGAGAGAGAGAGAGAGATCTTGTTTCTGAGCGTGAAGGAGAGGGAACAACAGCGAGAATGGGAAGGTGTAATGAGTGGCCCATGCCGGACACAGCCTTCAACACCCAGCGGTGAGGAGAGGAGGGGGAAAGGAGGGGAATCTCTAGAAAGTGAAGTCGCACACACACACACACACACACACACACACACACACACACACACTCTCTCTCTCACACACACACACACACACAAAGACACACACACACACACACACACACACACACATACACACACGCATACACATAAAGGCACACACACGCTCACACATAAAGACACACACACATACACACACACACACCAAAATACTTCACGGAGCCTTTTATTTCGCCACTGGCTCCCTGGAATTTGTATAATCACAGGGCTTAACACAGGGAGCTGGGAAAATTCAGATGTGTGGTCTACACTGAGGGGAGAAATATGTCCTTTCCTGGAGTCAGCTCCATTTCAAAAACAAAAACCCGAGCTCCCTTTTTTAAAAAACCACGTCTACTCACTACACAAGGTTACCACCACAAAACTCACACGCGCTCTCACATACAGTAACCAGCGCCAACTGAGACAGCCTCTGATGCCACCTCTGTGTGTGTGTGTGTGTGTGTGTGTGTGTGTGTGTGTGTGTGTGATGTGTGTGTGTGTGTGTGTACGTTTTGGATCGAGATCACATGCGGAAATGTGAGAGTTCAGCACACATGCTGCGGCTTCAGATATTTGATTTGTATCAAGGACAAGCAGAATCCGCGGAGCACAGCTCAATTTACCGGTGCTTAAACAGCAGGCCTGACAGGCCCAGGGGCCCCCGCAGCACAACTGATACGTCCGCGGGGCCCGGCCCCAGGAGCCACAGATCCCCCTTTGTGGCTGCGCTTCACCACGCTCCTGTTGACACGGACACCGTGAGGCACGATGATTTGGAGATGTCAAGGCTCAGGTCCAGCCCTTGGACATTCCCCGGCCTTGTTTCGCTGTGCGAGATCTCCTGTTCCTATTCCGCTTTTGCGAGATCTCCTGTTCCTGTTTGGGAGATATGGGCATCAGCCAAAGGATGAGTGACTGAAAACCTTCTTTCTTTGGGTTTCTCTGTACCTACAACTCTTTAAAAAAATTATATTGCATTCCTGGCTGTACACCAGAGTGCATTTTGTTGTAATCAGTTGTGAGAGTTCTCTTTTTTTTGCACTAGCCAAGCAGATGGAGGTCCCAGGACTTGGTCCAGTGAGTGAGATGAGAGAGAGGGAGAGAAATAAAAGGCTCTCCCTCTTTTCTATGCAAGTGCCCAGAGTGCCAAATCATTCTGACCCACAAATTGGACCATTTCTTTCCATCCGAGTGAAACAGTGTTATTTATTTACTGTCAATGTCTTATGTAAATATTTGATGAGTTGTAGGCGTGTGAGAAAACTGCTCTGGGAACCCTCTGAAGGCGGAGAGGCGC
>NC_085000.1:3613203-3628203 GCF_963854185.1 Sardina pilchardus | reverse complement strand
TCATAAAATATATATTACAGCACTGTGTGGAGCTGTTAACTGGAACATTAACCTTTAAAATCACTTCACATTCAAAATGGGCCCCTAAAATGTCAGGACTCTTCACGTCCCCTTTAAATGTTCTCTGCCTCTGGTCTTCGATGACAGGCTTTGCGAGGGAGATGGATTGAGTAAAAAAAAAAAAAAAAAACAGTCGCTGCTCCCAATTCACATTAAGCCTTTCAGTATCATAATACATATTTGATTATTTGTGGGTCTGAACAGATGTTTCCAGCACTCTTTCTTCTTTTTTTTTCTCGAAAATAACTGAAAGCATGAAAGGATAAGACTGTCTTATCCTTTGAGAAGAAACATCCCCTCTGACTTACATTTGCCTTTTAATGCTCTCTAGTTGGAAAACTGAAAAAAAAAAAAACTCTCAGAAAAAGATTCAACCCGTTCTACTTTTGTGCAGTTTATTATCGCGGGAAAATTGTAAATTTACAGATATTTACAGCTTAACTAATGTCCTGACAAAATAACCCAGTTTGTACAGATAACTGGCTGTTAAGATTATTTATGTGCCGTGTCCGCAGAATATTGGACAGTGAGTGACCGAAGCTCTTCACAGCCATCTGCACACTGAGGTTAAGCTACATGCTGCATAAGCAAGGTGTTGTTTTAAACCTCATGCTTCGCTAATCTCAATGTGACCTGCCTTTTATGGGGCCTGTCACCATTAGACATACATGTTGTTTTTCTCTGCATCGAGAGGACCGCTGTACGACTGGGGAAGTGGGAAGGGGGAAGGGGGGGGGGGGGGTGTTCTATTGGAACCTACTCACTGGAAGAAGAGGCCTCGCATCCATTTGGATTATAATTATTTTGACTGACGTCATTGTTTCCTCGCCATTCATTTCGGTAATGACTTAACCGCCATAAATAATGCAACTGACCAATAAATCTGGGCTGTAATGGGAACTGAGGTGTTCTAATAGTGCGCAGGGGGATCCTGGGCCTGGCAGCAGCACCTGTTATGTTCTCGCCAAACGTCTCAATCAAAGCTGCGGTAAATAACAGTGTTTATCTCCGGGAAATTCCAGACCACACTGTCTACCCATGACATCACGATGATGAATGAAGATGACTTTCTTCCCCCCCACCTCCCCCGGTCTCCTGCAAGCCTGGAGCCTAGCTTACCTGATGTTCTGACGAGAGCAATAACTCAAACTTCCCCGCCGCCCTTCCCCATCTTTTTGAGATGAGGGTGGGTTTGTGTCAGTCTGCAATTTTTCTTCAGTTCTCCATTAACACACCATTGCAAAGAAAAATCAGAAAATTACACGGACAACCTTTGTACAGAGCCATGCTTGCACCATCTCATGATCAAATTGACATCCCTCACACCCTTACTGGACCTTAGTGGACCTTTGTGTCTACTCATGGAAAAACAAAGCACGCCACATCCCTATAAGCCCCAACGTCGGTCACTTGAGAGTCGTGAAATCCAGGCCCGTGCTGAGGGAGTTCTGCAGCGGCCTGCTGAGGTGTTTGATTGGTCCGCGGACGAGCCGTGCCCTGCGCCCGTGTTTGTCCATTACCCAGTCGATGGCCGCCCAGGGAGGCATTAAAGGGGCCCTGCAATGCTCGCTCAGCGGTGCGCCAGGGGTGCTCAGGTGCGCATAGTAAAGCCCACCACGCCGCTGCGGAGCGGCTGCTTCGGGCAGCAGACGGCCGGCTAATGGCCTGTGCAGATTACACGATTTCAGCCTAATTTTGCCACCGTACTGTTGTTGTAGCCGACTTCTCAGACAAATTCTCTGTGTCATGCCCGAATATGAAAGGTCGAGAACGATGCCTGAGGAGGAGTGCATCTTGTAATTTGACATATTCAACGACCAGCGATTTATTGTCTGCGACGTTCCCCGACTCCAAGACCACCAGTCTAGCATGCTAGAATTTTTGAGGAATCTCCTACGACTCCCGTGTTGACTATGACAACATGCGACAAGTAAGATATGATAGGCTGGTAATATGGCATGATCTTTTTTTTTTTTTTTTAAGATTATTTTTTGGGCTTTTTATGCCTTTATTTGGACAGGACAGTAGAGAGAATGACAGGAAGTGAGTGGGAGAGAGTCAGGGTGGGATCTGGAAAGGACCACGGGGCGGGAATCGAACCCGGGTCGCCAGCGTACGGTGCAGGTGCCCCAGCCAGTTGCGCCACTGCCGGGGCCATATGGCATGATCTTAATAATATTCATGTCATGATGTAATATTGCCAATCTCCTGACCAACACGTGGCAAGAATTGATGGTTCTCTGATCTCCTACTCTGACATGTTCAATTGTAAAAGACCATCATGGAAGACAAAAAAATGGTGTAATCTGCAAAGGCCATAAGTGCTCTTTGGGGATTAGAGACTCGGACGCCCTCCCCTCACAACACACAAACAGGGGATGTGAGACGTTACACAATCAGACCTGCACAGACCTCCTGCTGAAGTCATTTAGAAAGGGGTTAATGCTACACCACACCCCCCTCCTCCACATGCTGGAAACAGAAAACAAACTCTCACCTAAGATGATATGCAACCCTGGCAACGGTGCAACACAAGAATCTGTTGTTGTTTATTTCCAAACACCATAATTTATCGTCAGTGATAAAAACACAACCGAGACCAGTGGGGCTGGTGATAGCTGTGTGCGGAAACTGTAAATTTGGCACCCGCCCCCCCTCTCCCCCTCCCCTTCCTCTCTCTAGACAGACACTCTACCAAGGCCAAAGGGCTGAGGTCTAATTATACACTAATCTCAATGAGAGTGGAAACAGAGAAGCTTGCAGTGAATCAGAGCTCCTTGCGCCACATCATGTCTTTTCACTCGGTCTCTTTTCTTTCACCTCGCCAGCCGCCGGCAGGTGGGGAGCTGCTTTTGTCCTCAGACTCTCCAGAGACTCTCCTCAAAAGAGTCATCACTACATTGTATCTCTACGTACGTGTGTGACAAACAAAACTCATTGAATCCCCTGAGTCCTTCAAATCCCTGCATCCTTGAAAAGCTGCCTTTTTTGTTTTGAAGGGAGCTTTTTTTCCCCCACTGTCACCTTAAGCCTCCACTTAGGTGTTGAGGCCTTGACGTCTTCGCGCAAAGTGTTGAACCAATGCTTGTTGACAATGGTGCTATAATCAAACTGAGTCATTCTGAAAAGATTTTCTTTAGGAAGAGGAGAGCTAGCACACTAGGAGAAGTAGCTAGAACAGCCCACTACCCTCCTCCTCTTCCACACACACACACACACACACACACACAAAATGGAAAATGGTCTGCTTCAGATGCTCATATAATTGAAATCTAATCTATTTCTATTTCAATTCCCTAAATATAGGCAGAGTCCCAAAGGCAACGATGTGCTTTTCCCCAGGAGGTGAATTCAGAGCATCCATCCATCCATGGGTTTTGTTCTCACTGTCTCATTGACTGCCAACAATGACAGCAATTGTGCCACTGACCTACTCCTAAAATATTCCCCCATTAGGGTCACATGATCGGCTCCTGGTCGATTAAGCCATTGTGATATCATCAGGGCAGGCTCTCTCTCTCCGCCTACGGTCTGATCTGCAAATCCCTTTGTCCGCATGCAAATCCTCTATAACAAGCCGCAAGTAGATTCATTAGATTTTTTTGTGTGTGCTTACATGGCTGTGTGTGTGTCTGTAACTGTCTATGTGTGTGTGTGTGTGTGTGTGTGTGTGTGTGTGTGTGTGTGTGTGTGTGTGTGTGCGTGTGCGTGTGTGTGAGAGAGAGTGTGTGTGCATGCGTGTGATATTTCAATCAAACCGCTAGGGAGAGTGTGTGTGTGCCCATCCAGTCTGCTCTCGTCCCCACTCCAAATTAGGCAATTAGTACTGTCATTAAAGTGGTGGCAGTGCGGGGGCTTAACACCAGGGGAAATAAAAGAGACAATCTGCCGCGCGTTCGCCCAGGATATTGCCGATTTCCATCCTTCAACCCCCCCCCTCCTTCTCTCTCCATACCCCCCTGCTGCCGCACGACCCCCCCTCCACAACCCCCCCCCCCCCCCCCCCCCCCAGATGGGGAGACATTAGTAATTTATATTCTGTCAACAGTGCTCTGGAGAACACTGCCCAAATCATTTCCGCGTTTCAGCTCGCTTTTCCAGGAGTGTAATCATATCTGCCTGTCACCAGAGAAGAAAAGGGCGAAAAAAAGGAGAAAAAAACACCTTTTTCACAAAAAAGCCCTCTGTTCATTCCCACCTACCTGGCCAGTATAGAAATTGACAGGAGGGGGGTCTTTTCATCGCGCTGTCGACGGTCCCTTTGGCATATTGCTAACCTTCCCGGTTTTTTTTTTCATTCTGGGCATGTTGCTTTGCATACTGTGTATACAACAGTCTTTTTGACCATTTATGGCATTTCTGTCTCTCTCTCTCCCTCACTTTCAATCTCACTCTTTCTCTCTCCCTCTCTCATGTATGTGTGTGTGTGTGTGTGTGTGTGCGCGCGTGTGTGTGTGTGTGTTTGTGTGTGAGCGTGCGTGCGTATGTACATGTGTGCGTGTGGGTGTGTATGAGTGAGTGTGTGTGTGTGTGTGTGTGTGTGTGTGTGTGTGTGTGTGTGTGTGTGTGTGTATGCGTGTGCGTGCGTATGCATGTGCGTGCATGCATTGGGGTGTGCGTGTGGCACTGCATTCATTACTCCAAATCAAATGGACACAAAGGAAGTGAACTATGAGCATTACATGAACAGACAAGGGCAAAAAAAGATAGACAGGGGAGGAGAAAGAAAGAGAGAGCAGAAAGAGAATGTGTGTGTGTGTGAGCGAGAGCGAGAGAGTGAGAGAGATGGAGACTGAGAGAGTGAGTGAGAGAGAGAGAGAGGGAGGGAGGCTGTGTATGAGAGAGAGAGGGAGACTGAAAGAGAGAAAGAGAGGGAAAGAAAGAGAAATATCATGGCCAGATGCCCACTGAATTCTTTTCATTGTGAGCGAGTGAATACTGCATGTCTGCGGGGCCTGTCTTTAGCCTGGCACGGCGGCGTGACACATCCTGGTGTTTACAAAGACAGGACACCGTGTCCCTTCTACCCAATTAGTCTGGGAAAAGGCATATGGATCAGATATCGTCACATTAGTGGCCTGTGGAAACCATGTTAACCTTACATATCTCATCTAATGTGCTGGCCATTCCAAACATTGTGACATGAACCCTTGCCTATATCCATCTCTCGTACATACTAAGGGTATGTACTGTATTATTTAATCTGTGGATGGCAGAACCATCATGGCAATGTCATATTTAATGAATCACATGTGTCACTCAAGGTTCTGCTTCTATTTTTTTTTTTTAAATAGAAGACGTGATGCTATATTTATACTCCAGCTCATAATTTATCAAGGCACGGCACGGTGTGTAAGCACTGTCTGCTGAACTCCTAATCAAGATCAGTATCATCAACAGATCCAAAATAAGCTCCCTACTGAGGCTAGGCCTTCATTAAAACACCCAGGCTGCAGATTATTCACACTCCTCTACGCTTGATCACCCACAAAGGTAAAATATTAGCTCACATCATACACATTCACTCTGCTCATCAGGAGAAAGCAGCTCTTGGTACAACTACTACTACAGTCATTTCCTGTGTAAGCCGCAGGAAAGTGTTTTATGCCAGTTAAAAGAAACAAAACCATATCAATACCATATTAACTGCTTCTGTGTATTACTTGTGTATAAATTGAGCAAAATCAATGTATAAGCCGCGGCAAATAGTTGGGAAATGACGGTACTACTGCAACTAATACATGACTCATTATGGACTTCTGGACATGTGTTTATTCACTGAATATTTGCAGTGTCAATAGTAGTTCAACTTGCCCATTAAAACCTCTGCCATCCAACTCAAGTCAAGATAAAAATGATTGTGAATGCATGTGCCCCTGTTTGGGGTTTGGTACATAAAGAGAAGGAGGGTGCAACTTTTCTTGAAGTAGTTTCCAACTGCTCCACTGAATCTCAATGAATATCCACACAAACGCACAAAGTAATCAGTGACCACACTGCAGCAAGGGCAGAGGCAGACATCCCGGTTCCAGAAAGTAAAAGTATTTAATATAGTACTATAAATATATAGCCATATATTTTTCTCTACCTGTGCACTTAACACAGATGATATCACTAATTATCTGATCTACCTGGCTGCTAATTAGGATGAGCTGGTACAGTACACTAAATGGCTGGATCAAATGCTTGGCGGGACTTTTACTTTCTGACCCCTAGGATGTCCACCTCTGGGACAAGGGTATGAGTATGAAGCTGCGTTACCTTTGCAGACCGTGCCGTTCTCCACCGACTCGTGGCCCGACTTGCACATGCAGCGTCCGATGGGCACCATCCACTCGCCGTCGCCGTTGCAGTAGAGCTTGATGGGCACGTCCACTTCCTCCCCGTTGGGGATGCACGAGCCCCTGGCCGCCACCAGCGAGGTGCTCTCGGCGCCGGACAGCGTCTCCTGGAAGACGGCGCCGTTGCGCACCACGCGCGGGCACTTGCGGTAGAAGACGCGCACGGCGATGATGGACATGCAGGCGCCGTAGTCCTGGAAGGCCAGGTAGTAGCCCTTGCGCGACACCGGCCCGAAGCTGCGCACCTCCGTGTTGATCTTCATGACGCGGCCGCCCAGGTCCACCTGCGAGAAGCTCTCGTCGGCGGCGATGGTGTCCACCTTGATCCAGGGGTTCTCCATCCAGGCCGGCGACACCTTGGTGGCGATGTCCGAGTCGGCCTCGTAGTAGTAGAGGTTGAACGTCTCCTTGCAGGAGCCGGGCACGTTCGGGATGCTGCTGCAGTCGCGCACGGAGAACTTGATCTCCACGTGGATGCGCTGCGCTCCCCCCCGGAGGATGAACTTGGTGCGCACCCAGTTGTTCTGGTGGGTGTCGAAGACGTTGCACACCTGGTAGGTGCGGATGGTGTTCAGGTTCTCGTCGTAGCCGCTCACCTCCTCCCACTGCCGAGGGTGGAAAGCAAGCAGAGCCCTCGGTTACAGTATTTCCCAACAGATGGGGCATAATCATCATGCATAATACACACATGGTAAAAAAAAACACTAAGGATTTATCTAACAGGCACTGGGAAGAAATATGGATTTAGTCCAGCACTCTGTATTGTGCGTTCATCTCCTTAAAAAAAATCGGCAACATATCTGCAGTTGCTGGGGATCTAATGATCCCCACTGATGATCTCACATGTGATCACTGATGGGTGTAATCCCTGCCCTAATCCCAATACCACTCACCCCTAACGACGGGTATATAGTCCAGCCCAACTCTGCAGTGGCTGTTGTCGAGTCCATTAAAATCTCTGCAGAGAGGAACAAAAAAATCATTAGGTTACACAAATAAATGGACATGGTACACCAACACCGATCAATCAGTCTGCTGTAACGTGCCCCCCCCCTCCCCACCCCCACCCCCTTTAATGTCAGCTGCTTGGCTGCTATCATTAATATCATTACAATTCAGTTTTAATTAAATACATAAAAAGCACTGATGTCATTCCGGACCTGAGGAGTGATTATGGGCCATTATCAGTGGTCAGGCGGCATAATAAAATGGTGATTACAGCTCGGCGAAAAAGCACCGTGTGGAATAATATTGGGTCGCTTTAATGGGTCGATAAGGAAACATGCTGCGCCTTCCTCCTCCTTCTTCTGGCTGTTATTAATATGCGGCAGTAAGCGAGGGCCCTCTGTAGATCAGAGGTGTGCCACTGCGGGGATGATGGATCGCCCTGTCTTCTGACATCTGTTTCTCCCTCTCAGCCACAGCCCGGGCAATTTATAACTGCCCAGTGTCCAGACGAGGGTTCGCTGGTGCCGCCTTCGCCGCACCCTGGCTCACAGAGTCCCCCGCCACTGCCGCCTCCCTCCACGAGCAAGTAGGACAAGGATCCCTCTAAAAACGCCCATGTCGTCCGACACGTATTCAATTATTCAGCCGGCCATATTCGAGTACTAAAGGCGGACTTGATGAGTCGGTGATGGGGGTGGGGTGGGGTGGGGTGGGGTGGAGTGGAGAGGGGAGTGGAGTGGAGAGGGGAGTGCAGCTGAAAGTTGCTTGTGAGCTGAGGCTACGAGGCTACGAGTGTTGAATACAGTTGGAACTTTCCAAGATAAGATCTGGCGTAGCTTTCGAAGATAAAGAGATGTATGAGTGTGAGTGTATATGAATAAAGTGTGTGTGTGTGTGTGTGTGTGTGTGTGGGGAGGGTAAATCGAGGTGGAACTTTCGTAGATAAGACCTGGGAGGAGATGTATGAGCACACCTGCTTGGACATTATCATCTACAACAGCTGTTCTCCTTCTAGATGAGACGACTAGGTGCTGCCTTCTGTGGCCTGGGCTCACATGGAAAAGAGACATATGTCTCAATGATTGATGTACAGTAACTACCTTGGCTAAAAGGATACAAAAATAAGTAAGTAAATAAATAAATAAATAAGGCTCCTTCTTATGACTTAATGTGTTCAACCGCAGGCACAGTCACATGTAGAACAGCAATACAAAGGAACTACCATAACTCTCCCGACTTCATTTTAAATATTGCAAAGAACGCTTGCATAAAACATACTGAGCTCTGAGAGAAGATTTTGCCAGAGTCAACGTAGAAAGCTAGTAACACCATTAGACTGAAATTATGCCTTTCCCTATAAATGAAGGCAGCAAATGTGTGACCTCTTGAATGGAAGCAATTATCATACACTCGCACATTACTCTCTTAACAGACTCGACCGTAATAGATGACTAGAAGGTCTTGTGCAGTACACACATAAAAGTCATAAAAGCCCAAAAAAATCAACAGCCTGAGTACGTGGCCGTGGGCACACATGCGTCCCTTCTGACCCAGGGCTCTGGGAGCGTAGAGAGGAGGCTTCTTCCGCCCATGGAAGGCAGCCCTTGTGCCAAGCTGGCCCTGAGATCCATGTTAAACACTGGCTCAACACAGGCCCAGCTCTTAAGTGTCTCATTTATATTTCAGGAGCTTCTGCAGCTAGAGGAAAAAGCACGGCCCTACCCAGCGCGGTGACAGTGGAGTGGCTGTGTGTGTATGTGAGTCAAACAGCATTGCACTGTCGTCGTGTGTGTGTGTGTGGGGGGGGGGGGGGGGGGGGAATATGTTATGGATTGTGGGTAGGTAGGTAGCGCAAGTTTATTAAATGTTCAGTCTGTGATTTGTAATACAGTACATTTCTGTCAAATTCAGCAAATTGCTCTTCAAGGTGCTCTTCTAGCTGTCTCTTCTGTTTGTGTGCTCAAAAGACTTAGTCATTGTACCCCGTCCTGGTTGGAACATCAATAAAATATCTAAGACCGAGACATACGTACACTATTGAAGCCCACCAGCACTTCACTTCAGGATCACAGGAGAAAGTGGTTCCATATGATTGGCTATTGATCTCAAACATCGAACAACCGTTCAAACAACCTTGCACCAGAATCGCAGACTGCACCTTTAAATGTGGATGTTTGCTGTTTGAACGGCAAAAGTTGTGGCTATACCTCCTCCTCCTCCTCCCCTTTCCACGTGGGTCTAATGACTGAGAAACTGAACTAACCCCCACTCCATCTGTCCACGCATTCCTGCAAAACAGACAGGACACTCTCCCTCTTTCCCTCTCTCTCTATCTGCACCTCTTTCAGAGCTTCTCTCTTCCCTTTCTCATCTCTACCTCCCTCTCCCTCTCTCTATTGCTGTCACACACTCACACACATGCACTCTGGGTCTTTCTCCCTCACTTGTAATGTCTCACTCCCTTCCTCACTCACTCAAGCGCACACACACACACACACACACACACACACACACACACACACACACACACACACACACACACACACACACACTCCCCTCATTTTCTCGATATTCGTAATGAAAAGTAGGCCATCGGGAGCCCAAGTCCAGCTCATATAATCCTTACAGGCTGCGCCACGCTCTGAGCGCCACATTGGATTAATCCCACGGGGGAAACGCTTGTGCTAGTCTCCTCTGGATTTTAGGTCAGCGTGCCAAGACGCAACTTCTCTGTCTCTCTCTCTGTCACTCTCTCTCTCTCTCTCACACACACACACTCACACTCTCTCTCTCTCACACACACACACACTCACACATATCTCTCTCTCTCACACACACACACACACCTACATTTTTATTTGTCATTCCAGCTCTTGTTTGTGCTGTGTGTCACCCACGTTGTGAGTGATGCTGATGCATGGAGGGGAGAGGAGGGAGAGAGGGAGAGAGACTGGCTGGGGAAGGATACCCAAGCTGGGATGGGGCCCGAGGATGAGCTGGGCTCTTCTGGAACAGCTGAGGCTGGACACTCGGCCACTGTAGAGTGCCCCGCACACACACGCACACACAGACCTGAACACACACATACATACACACACACACACACACACACACACACACACACACACACACACAAAGATATACTAACAGATTGTCATATTTGAACACTCATTTCACACACTCATCACTCAAACACACACACACAAATGAGAGGGGAGGTCTTTTCTGGCTTGCTGCCCTCTATCACCCAAGTGCACATGGGGACACATGCCTGAAATGATGGAATTAACATGACCAACTGCACACACACACACACACATACACACACACACACACACACACACACACACACACACACACACACACACACACACACACACACACACACACACACACACACACACACACACGGGGACACATGCTTAACGAACACTCAGACAACTGAACACACATGATGAAATTATGGAATTAACATGACTAAATACACACACACACACACACACACACACACGGGGACACATGTTTAACGAACACTCAGACAACTGAACACACATTATGAAATGATGGAATTAACATGACCAAATGAGATTGTTGGGAACATACTGTATTGTCAACAACACACTGAAGTAAGCAATGTCTACAATGCAATGTTGTCCAATTGCATTTGTTGCCTACATACTGTAGGGTAAACAAGTTTGGTCTTCACCACTAAAACTAGATGACATGAACAGTGATGTTATGTGTTGAACTGGAATGGCTTTTAGGGATGAACTGTCAAATCAGACAATCATGTCTATTATTCAACAGAAGGAAGTAATTGGTAAAAAATATCTTGTAAAAAAAAAAACTTGCCAAACATACTTAATATTTTGAACAGCTTTCAGAAATAAGCCCTTCTGTTCGGGGTATTAGAATTTGTTATTATTCAAATCCTAGCCAAACAAAGGTAAAAAAGAATTTTAACAGGATGTTGTTTTCTTGCTACAGTAAGGTCTTGCTAACAACATTCCTTGCAAAGAGCTCAGTTAAGTCACAGTGTAAGTAATCAAAAATAAATTTAACCTCATTCAACATTAGTGTAGCTTAGTTTAGCTTCTGAGGAAAGCAGGCATAGCAAAATCTCATAGATTACACTTGAAACATGTTGAATAATTCATGTGGAGTTAATTCATTCACTCCATGCTTTGATCAAACATGACATGAAGAGGCAAGTAACACACCCCTCACAAACTATGTCCTCTTTCTGGCAGAATTCTATTTGTGGAAGACAAGTGTAAAACAATTGATTCAATTCTGTTTTTTTTCCTCCAATCCTATGATTGTCATTATATATATACTGGAAAGTGCATTGTGTGTGTATGTCTGTGATTGATGCTTGAGTGTGTTTAAGTCTCTGTCTGTGTGTGTGTGTGTGTGTGTGTGTGTGTGTGTGTGTAAATGTGCTGTTGTGCCCCACAGTAAATTACAGTGACCGAAGATGATAATAGCACATGGGCTATCATGAATGCTGTAGCTTATGCGATGAGCTGGTCCATATACAGTACGTATGTTCCACTCTATAGGCCTGACGTATGGATGCACTGATTGCTCCATAAGCTCAACGAAAAGACAACTTGATGACGATAACGGAAACGCATTGATTTGTACTGCTCTAGTTGTGTCACTTAGGATCCACCAGTCCTCTGATAGTGACACAATCATTTACACAATATGTTTGTGTTGCTAACCAATAGCCAATATGCTGTGAATAGCACACAAGGCACCTTCATATTCCAAACTCAATAAGCAAAATGAGACTGAACTAACTGAGACTAACATAAACATTGCAATGACATTCTATAAATACCAGGAACAGCAAATAGCCACAAGTATAACAAAGTGAGGCAATACTTTTCAAGTTTCAAATACACTCACATACTTGATAAAGATGAAACATCATTTACACTAATGGAACTCTTGAGTCTCAGATCCAGCTCAACTTCACAGTGTAAGTTAAATAGCAATCTAAATTGGATTGAGCAGAAATAAATCAAGCTCGCCAATGTTCTGCAGGAAATAGGATTCCTGGGGCGTCTTTGTGCCTGTGTTAGACTATGGTGATGTGATCTATAGGAAAGCTGCTTTCTGCTCTCTTTAGGTGTAAGACTCTATCATTCTGCCATAAGGTTCATTAGCGGTGCGCCACTGTGCACTTTATGGTCAAGTTGGTCGGCCATCTTTAACAGAGAGCCAAAGTAGACACCGGCTGCTGTTTATTTCTAAGGCTAACATTTGAGAAGTTTCACCCTACCTCATCACCCTCACTCTGATAATTACCTCCCTCTTAAAAAGAGTCAGGGAAAATTTCTGTCTTGCTTTGAGGTCCCCACTTCCGGGAATAACATTCAACACTCTAAAATTATATTGTTTTGTGTCCTGCGGGCAGTTCAAATCTCTAATCACTAACCTTCGCCTCTCAAACCTAATTTAACTGATTCTTTCAAATGTGTTAGATTATTCATTACCATTAATTATGTATTTAATTTTATTTATTATTTGTTAGTTGACTGTATAAAAGGCCATGCCTGACTCTCTGTATCATATGATTACAGTTGTATCTCCGGTACTTTAGACATGAGGGCTACCCTCAATTACAGTACACTCCCAAGAATGAAAACAGAGGTTGAATGAATGAATGAATGAATGAATGTACTGAATTAATATAAAAATAGTACTGAATTAATAAAAACATAACACTGAACTAAACAACTCTAAAGTGCAAAGAAATAAGAGACATTAAGTTTGAATATTTTACTTCTTGCACTTCAGACTTGTTTAATTCAGTACTATTTTTATACCACTAACTAACTAAAAGTGAGTGCTAACAAAGATATAGTAAAAATAATGTAAGCCCCACTGTAAAGAGGTGTGTGTCAACGAAGGCTGCCACTGTGACTTGTCAAAGAAATGTAACAAGATTGTAAAGTCAACTTCGCACTAGACATCGCTATGTCTCAATGCCAAGTCCTGACTTTGCGTTGTGCACTACTGTGGTATCAGTGAGTGCACAGAGGAAGCCCAACCCGTCTGGTCAGAAAGCACATGTCCTAGCCTAATCCCTACCGAACCCAATCCATGGCTCTCATTACCGTGCCGATGTGGGCCGAGGGGCCCGGGAGGCCACCCCGGATGACTCTGTCTGCCCGGCACAACCTGTCCCCCGCATTCAGCAAGGCATCCACATGCAGGAGCACAGAGGGCCGCATGGCCACAATGGGCATTATGGGTGTTATTTTGTGTCAGTAATATGTCTAGAATAAGCATCAGGGTCCTCCATTGGTGACTGAAAAGACACGATTCAATCTGTTCCTAGAGCGTTTCCAGTTGAAACATTCAAAACCAAAGCAGATACTTTGACATGAAAATGAATCAGACTTAATGCCCTATACAAAATGTTGACTTTTTTCTTTATTTTGTCCCCAAGTTACCATGACCTCAATGTTGTTTCCTGCGTCACCATAAATGGCATAGTTATGCACCTATTTGTTTATGCAGTTTGAAAGAGTCTATAAACAGGGAATAACTACAAACCCACATCAACATAGGCTTTGGTCACGATTTGTGAAAGTCTCAAATCAGCTTACACTATATGGAAACATTCTTATCAGGGATTTAAAACTATAGGTAATATTATCCACTATCTAGTGATTAAGGTCACAGCACGGAGACCAGGCAGGATAAACAACTGAGAAGATGGCTACTCAGATGGAAACATGCATCACATTAAAGCTGCAATATGCAATACAAACCAACAGTAGAACAGCCATTAGAATATTTCAGGATGTCATTCTGAGTCTCTAATTCCTTACACTAATCTTACACTTAATATACTCTCACACACTCTACCTTCTACATCTCATATACTGTAGACTTACTCTGCATTATACAGGACAAAAGGATTCAGAATATTTACTAGATGTCGTGACTACGTAACTGGCACTGGTGGGGGAGAAAATGCCTTCTTTTTCTGCACAGACTTTCCATGAATACCCTCCTACCATACACTAATATAAAACCTACTCTAAAAGGCTGTTCACACCAGAAATGATACAGTAACTATAACGACCATTATAACTATAAAAGCGTTCACACTGACCAACTATAAGGAAAGTCTTTCTTTGTGTTGTCAGCTGTTTATAGTTCTCAAAATTGTTCTGAAAGTGAATGATATTGTTCTTCAAGTCATTATAGTTATAGTTTATGTGTGGACGATGTCATTCATATTAACAAGAACAATATTTTTGCCGTTATCGTTAGCTATTGTTCTTGGTGTGAATGATATATACAAGATAAACAGCTTATATAGAATAGAAGAGGGAAACTAGTGTTCCCAGTTCCAAAAAAATATATACTGTACATATATTGAAGCAATAACCTCTAAACATAACTTACTGTCCAGACAATACCTATTACAAATATAGAGTAATGTTCTGTGCATTTGTCATAAGCAACACATCTAAAGTTTACTGAGCTACAGTACAGCTACTTGGACCAAACCATTTGATACATAACCACAAATTCAAACCATGCGAAAAATAATGCTGACGTTCAATTCACTCATGGAACGTATAATGGAATCTCATACTCCTTCTGAGTGCTCAATAGAAATAAA
>NC_085000.1:3608203-3610703 GCF_963854185.1 Sardina pilchardus | reverse complement strand
TATAAACTGGTAAATCGGTAAACCTCCACACAATGACCTAGACTTTACTCTGGTTTATCTAAAAATGTAAAAAGTCCTCTTAATGTTATTGAGAAACCTGACCCACGCACCTGTGTAATGTCAGTTAAAGCCACTGTGCATTTGGGAAATCAATGGACACTCGATAAAAAGATGGCTACGTGTTGGGGATCAATACAAAGAATTGTGTTCATGGTTTGGTGTGTGCGTCTATGTGAAGGGACGCCATCACAAACGACAAGACTGAACGGTAATGTGATGGGGTACAGAGAATTGCAATGATGTGTGCGAGTGTTTATTTATGTCTGACTGTGCTACTTTGCATACCACGCAGACATAGAGGTCTAGGGCCCTCATATTTTTCTTACACTGACTATGGATATGACTGGACGAAAAATAAATAAAAAATAAAAAATAAGACGAAAGGAAGGTGAAGGGCTACACACATGAGATGTGACTGTACATGAGTTAAATGTCTTAAAGGAGGAGTACAGGAGTATGCTTACTGCAAACAACCGCTCCAACAACACGGCGTCACTCTAACAAATAGCTCTAACGGGCCCCTCCATCGACGTGGGCTCTTCTCTCATGCTGTCTAGGTGTAGGAGTGCATCTAGTTAATATATTGTTGTGCCATGGCACCTCATTAAGAGGGCTACCGCGAAGATCTGTCACTCACAGCATGTGCCACCAATTGCCGCAGACGCTGTAAATCAAGTGGGCCTCTACTTGTGGATTAATGAGAGCGTCATTAAGGTTCTTCAGGTAACATGATTATGCATTTGGCTCACCAAAATGTCCACCAACACACAAACAAAAGAGTCCTTCTAATTAGTCATACAGCCTGGCTGATGACAGGTAATTTGCCACATATTTTGGGGATGTGGGCCTTTCTGCCGGAGTGTAACCAAATTGCACCACTTCAACCAGAAATCCCCTATTCGGCAATTACAATGGTATAAGTGGCTTTAATTGCAGGCCTCTTGAAATCCATAACACAGACTTAACAAAGCAAAGAGGCTGATCCGCATCTCAATCCAAGTGGAAGTGCAGTAGCTTATGCACCTGTGATGTTGCCTCAATAATTTATGATATGACTCAATCATAACGCTGTCTGCCAAAAGGACATAGAGTGAAATGTGGTCCTGAAAAATATATTTCACTATTTTTCTTGTACTAATTGGTTGAATGAAACTTTAAAGTCTCATGAATCAACCAAGCAAAGGTTCCATTCAAAGAACAGAGTCTGGCCATTACCACACTGGAGCAGCAGATCAAACTTATTCAGAACTTCATGTCTCCTTCTTGTCTTTGAAGAATACCAATAGACCTATGGTCCAGGTCAGCAACACCACAGTTACTGTAGCTATTGCAAAATTGGACATAGGCCTGTCACTATTACCTATGATGATGCATGGGAAATTAGGGTGACGGAAATGTGTGAACAGAAATGTAAAAGCCAAGAGTCATTGATACCCTTGATAATTAGATTTCACTGAAAAAAATACCTTCTTTTTTATCATATAGCCTATAGGAAAATGCAGCCATTACAAAATCAAGTCGTTCATAAATGAATGTCTAACCTAGCAGTAAGGTCTTTGCATGTGCCAAGAGACAGTAACTTCACGTTCTACATTATCTATTAAATGAGAGATGTTTTTTACAACTGTTTCACATGCAGAATAACTAGCTATGTATTTGCCTATAGGCAAAGGTGGCCCCATAGACATCTGTCACTGCATATGGTATAAGCTACCACTCAGTTTTGCGTTATGTGTACATTTCTTATGTCTATGATGGCGTGAACAAACATGTGATGGTTAATTGATAGAGGACTGATATCATCGGTATATCATCCAGCCCTTCGTTCATTTCCGTTCATAACAGTAACGAAATACGCATAACAAGGCTATGTAATGGACAATGGCCCTGTACCGGCAGGTGCAGTCAATGATGCGAATGTTTGCAAAAACAAATGTCCAAGAAACGTTTACACTACACAATTCCTAATGGCAGATATCCTACTTCTGATATAAAGTGCTTCTGATGTTAATGGAGACGCAGAAACCATTATCTGTAACTATGCGTAAGCTTGTCAGCATTCTCGAAGAAGTGTGAATAACCGTAGTGAGTCTAGAGTAGACTATAGCCTACTTCAGGGTCTGGATGCAATATCGCCAAAGAAAACTACCCGAAAGATTTCTGAAGTTTCCAAATACGAATACACACGGACCGAGATTTCTCGATCTTTAAAGATGCACCAACAATTAACCCTTCTATTGTGTTAGAAAGCTGTTTACACCTGTGGTGTTAGCGGGTCCATTTGGACCCATGATTTTAAAATGCTTGCAAATGCTTAAAATCACCAGTTTTCTTCAAATTTAGTTTTTCAGCTAATTGCTGGCTTAGAATGTATTCATATAAATGGAATCAGTGTGTGAATTGTTTTTAGTTGGCTCCACAGACACATTATTTTAAAATA
>NC_085000.1:3573203-3605703 GCF_963854185.1 Sardina pilchardus | reverse complement strand
CAGCCAACAGAATAAACCACATTTTGTGGGATGAATACACATCTACTGTAGACTACGCCAAGTTTGGACGAAACCATGCAATGAGCGAAAAGGGGGAGGGCAATGTGTTGCACCAGAAATATGTTGCACCATGATCAACTTCACAATTATAGCGCACAAACCATTGGATTGTTATAAACGACAGATAATATAAATAACTGCATTGATTACTTGCTCGGCTGGTCTTATTGCATTTCAATTGCATCGCAGTGATGTTGGTAGTGATGATGACGATGAGATGATGGTGGTGGATATAATGACGGTGATGATTGGGTAAATAAATAAAAGTACTAAACCTGAAATTACTTTTTCGGTTGAAAATAAACGGTAACATTGGAACATTTTCATTTCATTGCATTGTTATAGCCTTATGCAATAAAATAGATGTGCTACATTAAAGAAAAATAATAACAAAACAACTGCAAAGGAAATAAATAGATAGGAGGATATGGGAGCTGGAAACGATTCCTCTGAAGAGTTAAACGTAAAATGGAAATATAAAATATGTGGGGAAAAGTATTATCATAAATCATCAATTCGACAAGATGATAACTGATCAACTCATAACTCAACAAATATGAAAAGTAAGATCATAACTCATCACAAATGAGTGTGATCGTAACTCAACACGAAACTGCCGCGCAGTGAGTTCTTCACAGTTCTACATCTGAACGTGCCAATTTCAGAAACAGAGCAGCGGACTGGCTACAGCATCATGTTTAGCCTACTCATACACATTTAAGATGGCCTTGCTGTAATATTAAAGAAATGAGGACAGAACTAATCATCCCAAACTAATCAGAACATAAATGCAAAGCAGGACTCCACTTAATTTCAAACATAGGCTACGTGATCTCTTGCGTCTTCCAAACCAACAGGCTACCAGCCACTCTTTTGTGTCAATACTGCCATCTTGAGTTAGAACGCTACAGTGGAATTGGCAGCTACTCGTGTTTGGTCGCTCACCCTCTATCACACAACAAATCAATGTAGCCTAGATCAAATGATCGGGTTTGGTCCAGCTTTGACGGCCGCGGACGATCATTACTGACAGATCGGTTAAGACGTTCAGACGGAGAAAACTGGCCTGCTTCTTCACAAGTGTACACATGATCCCTGACCTCAACCTGAGAAAATCCACTCAGCATTTCGGTCTGAGTGGCTTATAATGCGCGAATTAACCCCTAACTATTAACATTCTGCTGGAAAGCCAGCGGCCACCCACTTAGCGTGGTGAAAGAGTTTGCATTGTTCTGGTTGACTTTGAGAATTAATTCATTTGTAAAGGATTTTTGTTTGTCTCTTTTGTCTGTTATGACCAGGACTTATGCGAAACCAGACCATAGACTTATATTACTACTCATTCATACTCATAACCTACTAATATGTTTTTTTATTATTATTTTTTCTCTCTCTTTTTTTTAAATTCAGACATAGGCCCACTTGACCACACAGGCTATCAGCCCTGCTCATTTTACACATCTAATGAAGTGGAAGTACAACAGATGGGTTGTAAAACAAAAAAAAAACATGATGACTCACTGTAAAAGTAGAGCAAAATACACTGATCTTTTTTAGAAGCCATTGCTGTGTGTAAGAGTACTGCGGATAAGGAGGGGGGTTGAACCACGGGGGAAGAGGGAGAGAGAGAGAGGAAGGGAGAGAGAGCGAGAGAGTGAGAGAGAGAGAGAGGAAATAGAGCAGAAGAATATGGAACTGACATAAAGGAATCTAGGATAATTCAGCCTCAAGATGAGTGAGGGCTGAAAAACGGCAGACCACAGGATCCAGGGGTCGTTCCCATGGAAACCTTTGCCCAGGGAGATCGGCGACCCTCCTGTCTGCTAATGCAAGCAGAGCACAGATTGTAGGTCACATATGGCACCAACAACCCAATCAGGTCTAATCTGTCTTGACTTGCGGGTCATGAATTGAACCATGAAACTGGTTTCTGTTCTGGCTCTTATCACCAACGCTCAGGTTTGTTAATAGATACATGTCAAAGGGGACTTAGACGTGAGGAGAGCTATTGATCAGTTGGCCAATCATTAGTTCATATTGATTATTCCACACGATAAAAATATGTCAAGAGCTTAGTATGTGTTTGCGTGCGTGTGCGTGCGTGTGTGTGTGTGTGTGTGTGTGTGTGTGTGTGTGTGTGTGTGTGTGTGTGTGTTTGCACGTGCGTGTGTGTGTGCACTTGAGCCTGCTTCTGTGAATTGTAAGGCGTGCATGAGCATGTGACTATATCAATTAGGTCTTGATAAGACCTTTGGAGACAAATCAGTGCCAACTAAATCAGTTGTTCATCTTAAGTAACTCTCAAAGAGTCAATCAAAAACTCAACATTTGACACAATGAGCATGTAACATATGTAAAAAGCACTGTACAAAAAATGTGCTTATTGGCAATATGGCATGTTAATAACTATTAATTAATAATTTAATGCATTGCATTGATACTATCAATTTGACAGCACTGGTGTTGCCAGTAGCATATAGGATCCTCTTTCATGGGGCAGTAATTGCCTGCAGGGCTTGGCATAGCTCAACTAGTTGTCTGTCTCTGAGGTATCCATGATCTACAGATGAGTCACTCTATCACTATCTGACAACGGACTTCCTGGCCAAATGTGATATTGTTTTTGAGCGTAATCGGATTAAGCCAGCAGCTGTGTTGCATCTTGTGGAAAATCATTTTCCGTTGCTCTCCTGTTGTGCACATGTGGTGCGCGGGTGACACTGGAGATGAATTAGGCACAAATATACAGAACCCAGTCTGTCTCATATAGACACACATGATCAGTCTGCCCCTCCCTACACAAACACATACATACAGACACACACACACACACACACACACACACACACACACACACACACACACACACAGACACACACACACACACACACACACACACACACACACACACACACAGACACACACACACACACACACACACACTCAATCACACACTCTCAATTAGATTCACACACACACACACACTCAAACGCACATGCGCGCGCACGCACGCACACACACACTCAATCGCATGCACTCAATTACACTCTCTCACACACACAGACACAGACACACACACCCACACACCAATATACCAGTACACCAAGCCTAACCCAACCATCCAGGAAGTTTGATTGTAACACACAGTGAAGTGTGTCTGTGGCTCACAAATGCTGCTGTTCTAAATTGAAAAAATTGACCTTGCCCCCAGAGGTGACACGCGATTTGCTCTTCGAGACACTTGGGGAGATTTGTTGTCTGCTGAGAATACCAGAAAGCCTGGAGGACAAGCAAATATTTCACGAGTAATTTAATATCTAGATCACGGGCATGGCCCTATCGTAATTGTGTGCTGTAAATAGAAAGGGACGAGGATCTTCGAAGACTAAGGTCGCCAGGAGACTCTGGGAATAGAACACCTGCCAAGCAACTATGAATGGCAGCAGGTGGTAGGAGGAGAGTGAGGCACCAATACAGTACAGTTTCCACTTCAGCTATAGCTTGAAGTCCTCTTGAGTTGATGTTCAATGTCATCTCCAGAAAAATAACCTGCCAGCTTAGTCGCTAAAACGTCAGAGACCTTCATGTATTGATCAAGATGTGTAAACTTTTGCATGTGCAGACTTGTGCCTTTTGTAAAATGTGCAGACGGTGTCTATCGTGTGTTGTTCAAGATGTGCGGACCTAATGTGAGATGTTTTAGATGTTTAGTTGTTGTTGTTGTTGTTGTTGTTGTTGTTGTTGTTGATGTTTTTAGATACAAGTTTGTGAGATTTAGTTCCAAGTGTCGGTATCATAACAAAATGGTCAGCATTAGCCTACTATACATAAAAAAAATCAGGTAGGCCTAAATCATATCTAAACTCATTGTTTACCTTGTTTAACAACTGGCCAAGAGCACGGAGCTATAGCAAAATGTCACTGACATACTACAACACCTTAACCGGCCCAATTCCCCAGTCGTTGATTGACCCAAAGCAGGCGGATGGAAAATTGTGAACACCGCAGGCTCAGATGCAGAGGTCAGCTGAACACATGTTGAGGTAGCATTGATATCTGCCGGACCTTCTTTAAGGGTCCAAAGGAAACTGCTGACGACAGAAAATAGCAGCTGTCATTTGGCAGCAGGACAAACTGGTATGAAGGATACATGTGCAGTGTGATTTAAAACTATCGTGCTATTAGCTAACCAAGGAAGTATTTTGTAATGCAATTGATTGACTGTCTTCAGCTATCTGTCCAACTCCGAAGAGAAAGGGAATTACTAGGGGAGGGAGACGTGAATATGCTGCCCCCTATGGGTATTGCTTTGCCACAAGTAATACTTCAGAATAATGCAGTGAGTTTCAATCTTAATGTTTAGCAGCATAAAGGTGACATGTCAACCTTTTTAAAATGTTATGGTTTGTATGATAGCATTCGTTTATTGTAATACATCATTATGAAATTATTATGTTTATTTTTGGTATTTTACTATCTTGTATTACCAACATTTTAAAACTGTTCACTGTTCATTTGAACAAAAGTGTCTGCCAAATTCCATAACCATAATCCATAACCATAAAATGTATTTAGACAATAAATTATGTCAAATATCATTCAACTGCTATCTGAGCATCCTATCTAGTGTTTGCCTATATTTGCCAGCATCTATACATTTATTTATTTATTATAAATTATTATTTATACATTTATTTATTTATTTATTTTATTAAAATTTCTATTAGTTTCTAATATTTTTATGATCATGTAAACAGGCCTGCTGAGAGCTTGAATTCTCATACGTTATCATTCTCTCAGAACACAGTGGCACAACTTTGCAGTAACCGCGTTTTGGTGCTCCAGTCCAAAGTAAATATTTAAGAATCCACCATATGTGGGGCGGGCAGACAGAGGCACTGTAGACGCGTCTTGTGGCGTAATGACCCAGAGTCTCTCTTGTAAGCAGCTGGTAGGCGTGAGAGGAGTGCTGGGCGTCGGTGAGATAGTGGAACTGGCTGAGCGAGCAGTACATCAGTCCTGACACATTTACAAGCCTTTACTGCAGGCTGAGCCCTGCATGGGAAAGAGCCCTCTGCTACAGTATATGGCGAGATATGTTGAGTCATAAATCAGTACAGTATAGGCATCAATGACTTACTCTATGGGACCCAAGCTAAAGCCGGATGTTTGAAGTACTTATTGATGTATAGACTTATCTTTGACATGTTCGGATTGTGGGAATCAAACAATGGTTCCAATCACATTTTGTAAACGTTGAACATTCAGTACTATGGTCATTCAAACTCATAATGACCAGGGGATCTGTGTTTGTAAGGATATTACTTCATCTGAAAAAAGATTTGCCTTTACACAAGTTCAGTAGTGACATGTACTGTATAAGATGAGCTTTAAGATTATTTGACATCGCAATTTGCCAGAGCAACAGTGTTTGTATTATATTTCAGGCAAATGTATATGAAAATATATTTTGGTATAAGCAAATTTCTAATTTCCACAGGGTCATGTCATGTGGAATGTGCAATGTACTCAGTAATGTAGGCTATACTATCACTATTGTGTCTTTGTTGAGTACATCATTATATGTAAATGTAAAACACTGATAACTGCTGGTCTACATCCCTTCTACAAACATAATACTCCATTATGAAAGAAATGTGTAGCTGATTGCCAGCCACCACCCAGTGCAATGTTGTTGCTGAGCAAAATGAAGGGAAAAAAGAGAAAGATCCTGTAAAGCTAAATAAAGCTTTAAGCGTAATTGAAGCTTTGTTCATTTGCACACGCGGCACGCGAGGAGAATGAAGTGAATTGATTTCTAATGCCTCCCCCGCGTCGCCATCAGGATTCCCTCTGAGTCTGAGTGTGGGCCTCCGGGCTTTAGTCGAGGATATCCTCAGATTATGACGTGACGGGCCACAGTTGGTGGAGAGGAAATAGAAATGTCAGTGGAGAGGTCAGCACAGAGATTAAACCATTGGCAAGTGACCGAATGGCTGGGGACTTCTCCTTCACAACTTTCAACCTCCACAAGCTCTTGTAATGCTCTTCTGACAGGCAGCATTTCTTCAGTTTCATCATTTATTATCTTATTCATTTTCAAATGAAACTGAAATAGGTGCGAGATAAGGAGGAGAGGAGATATACACTTTCCTGAAAGAAGACAAGAGGAGGACACTATGATGTGCGAGGAACACTGGGGCTATCTGATCGGCCTCTTCTAGTGCTTTGTGGTAAGTTAGCTCAGTACATTTTAGTAGTATTAAATGGCACTTTAACTTTGTGGGATATTGCTCTCTATGATGCCAAACATAGTTTTCGTTGCCATGATGTTTTTTTTTTTTCAGTTCGCAATTGTTCTTGCCAGTGATCTTCATTGGTTTTAAGTTGTATCTTAGTGTGTTTTTAATGTAACGGATAAGGGTTCACAGTTACTGTTATTTTGCATTAAACTATAAATGAATTGTGCCATGCAAAAGAAAAAGGCCAGAATAATCATTATGATATGTCTGTGTTTGAGAATATCCAACCGCACACTCAAGGAATATGTGTGGTAGCCTATAGCCTACACCTTCCTCTGTGAGTATGACCCATATTAAAAAACAAGTTCCTGTTTGTTCTGTGTTCTCCCGAAAGCCACCTGTGGCCGGTTGGGAGTGCCAAACTGAGAAGATGAAAGTGAAATGGACTAAGCTGGGTCTGGTCTTCTTCCTGCTGCTCTCTGTCGTCATGACAGCCTGCTTCCTCTGGCAATACAGACAGCCCAAGCTCCGCACGGGTAAGAGTCATGAACTGTGAACACTACAGGGTGGCTTAAAATAACTCACAACACACAGCCCTGCTCTCACACATCTCTACAAACCATGAGCGATGCTTGGTGAAGGTACAGATTATGTACAAGTGAATATGTATACAATATGTAATGTTTACAAGAAAGTTTAGAGTTCCTTTTGGGCACGGGTTCTACTTTTTTTTACATTTAGCATTTTGATCTCCTTATGCTTAATTGATCATTTGCGGGGGATGGCTGGGGATTACACAAAGCTCGACATAGTGGCTCACAGCTTACTGCGCACAGCAAAGCCTGATTATCAGCAGGGGGTGGGAGAGCGTGGCTAGAACTCACTGTAAGAGACACCACGGTGGAAAGTATGATCAGATCAAAAGCACTGATCATCGTTTCCGACCGAAAAGGAGCTCACCAGTTACTTCCTTGATTGATATGTGGCGGCCGCTTACAGTATACTGTGCCGGGATATTACCAGGGAAAGCAATCATGATGATTACAGTGCGATTACATTAAGATGATATCTATATTTATACTATGTGGTATTAAAAATCATATCCAGCCTAGGCGACATGATCTACATGGCTATATGAAGCTGTTTGATGTCTCCTACAGTATAGTCACGCAAAATAAACAGCAAACCTGAGATGCTACACAAGTAACTCTTCCATCTTGAAGGAGATCACTCCAATGTGTGATGACAGTGCTGCAATACTTCAGCTACTAGAGCTACTTGTTGGGACGGGACGGGATTCCAGTGGAGAAGATGTTACTGTTTAACATAGAGTTTTCACCTCTTGTAGTACCGTCACTATCAATTTCAATTTCCATTTAATTTCACTTAAAGAGCGCCAAAACATTACACATGTCTCATGGCGCGTTACAGAGTGTTAAACATTCAAAGAGAGCCCATGAGTAACAGGGGCAAGGAAAAACTCCCTAGAATTGGAGATACATATAGGAAGAAACCTCAGACAGATCCACGACTCAAGGGCCCAACCCATCTGCCTAGGGTCAGTTACAGTAGAGTAGAGTCACTACAGTTGAGTATGCGCTCTGACTGCGATACTGATGAGCCTGGCTCTTTTGGCGTTGCTGTCAAGCTGCAGGGTTAGTACCCCAGAGACCTGGGGTTGGGGTCACTGCTCTCTCTCCCTTCTCTACACCACCTGTTTGGATGGGATGGGATTCCAGTGGAAGAGATATTACAGTTTAGCATAGAGTTCTCACCTCTGCCTGCACGTGTGAATTCTCCTTCCCAGTGGAGGAGTTCATGGTGAACGATGCCCCAGAGGAGGAGATGTGTCCTCGCTTCCCAGAGCCGGTGCCCCTGCAGCACCCCATCCCCATCCTCAAGGAAGCCCTGGAGAAGGTGGGAAGCTGCGCCACTGCAGATATATACCCTGATGATATTGTCACAGTTCAGTTGTAGATATTTTGTCGTAATTGAAAAGGATGCTTTGAACACTTTGAAAATGTGACTGAATTTCAGCAATAATACACGCCATTTACGTTGATAAAAAATAATATTTGATCTTTACCATTTCATAACGTGAGGTTCTGACTTACCAAAACAGGTGGATGGACTCCTGAGACAAAATATTAATGCCACTCGCCTACCAGCCATCTCTGCCATAGTCATCTTCAATGACTCTGTGTTGTGGAATGGCCACTTTGGGAGAAGAAATGCAAGTGATCCATACTCCGCACCACCAAATGAGTACACAATGTACAGGTAAGAGCTGTTTATATGAAAGTGTTTGTATGTTGTGTATGTTGTGTATGTTTTGATGTATGTGTATGTACATGAGTGCCTGTTCATGTTGGTATACAGTATGTATGGATACGGATATGCCTACTGTATGTACAGTATAATTAGAAAAAGCTCATTATTTGCCGCTAAAGAAATGGTCTACCTTCCTTTGTTTATGTCTACAGAATCGCTAGCTTGTCGAAGATATTCCCTGCAATAATGCTGTACAAGTTGTGGGAAGAGGGCAAGGTGGCCTCTCTTGATGACCCGCTTGAGAAGTATGTGGATGATTTTACCATAAAGAACCCACTGGGAAAGAGCGGACCCCAAGACTCTGACCCCAAGGCCAAAGCAGATGGATCCGCTGGATCCGCTAACAAACTGGAGAGGAAGGCCGGCACCTCCTCAGTGACCCTGCGGAGGATGGCCAGCCAGCTTTCTGGTAAGGAAGAGCTTGCGTCACTCAAAAGGTGTAAAAGTCCTATAGCCCTGAAGGGTTTTTACTATTGTCATTTTAGTTAAGACTTTACTTAAAGTCTGGATTCATAAATGTATAAAACATGGTTATGGCCATGGTTATGATTATGGTTACCGTATGCTATTTGGCAGACGCCTTTGTCCTAAACATATTCATAAATGTTTGATAAATGTATTAATAATCTATTGTAGCGACGGACATACGTCTACATAACTATTTATCAATAGACAATATGATAGACAATACTATTGTTATGAAAGCTAGGCTGGACTCTCAAAGGGCTCCATGAAGACCACTGCTGAGTTTGACATCAGGCATACATGTCATCTGTGTTATCATTAAGAGGAAGAAGAAGCTTCATCATGCATTCTGATACTTCAAGCATGAATAACTATATGCTGTACAGTGTAACAGTTTTTAGAGCAGTCATATGTACATTGGTTGTACAGTATGTAAGTGATTGTACATTATGTACATGTACACACACACACAAATGTGTATGGAACCTATTGCTTCATCCTGTTATGGCTAAGTGTTGATGTCAAAAATAACTGTGTTTGAACATAGAGCCCCTTTGCTCCACTTCCTGAATACACCTAACAGGGCCTGGGGTCTTGCCAGAGGATTAGAGCTGAAAACAGCCTTACCTGACTGCTTTCAGCTTATTTTAGACGTAGTGTGTGCTTAAATAACCCACAGGGATATCCTATAGCCATGTAGAAAGCCTAGGGCTGCCCCAAAGGCAACATGGGATATACTGTACAGTACACATACAGAATATACTGTGTTTAAGAAGTAAGGTATGATGACACTCATGTCTGATGGAATCTCATTTTTACAGGTGTTAATCAAATTAAAAAACAAGGAATTTGATCAAATGATCACAGTGCTGTTTCCTGTACATAAAATGTGATCAAAACTGTTTTTTAGTCAAAGAAAAACTAGTTGTATAACACGATACCAACATTACCTTCTTTGAAAGGTTGTGACCTTTTTGATGGCTTTACAGCTATGCAAGGATGCCAAGTCTTTGTCTAAGTCAATGTGCCCTAAATGTCTTTTTCTTGACATATTAAACCCGCAGGATTACCCAGGCGCCTCAGGTCAACCACCTTACTCTGGCGAGGTAGCACCCAGGCTGCCATCGGGTTACTTCAAGATGACGTCCTCGTGGCAGACCCAGGAACCAAGTAAGAGGAACCATTTTAAGTTCTGGTTCTTAGGAGTTTTAGCCTGTAATGGACAGGAGAGTGACGAGCAGACAGATGAGTGAAAGAGAGAGAGAGAGAGAGATGGGGAATGGGTTAGGGAAATGGTCTCCGTACACAATGTGGAGCTGCTCTCTGATACCACTGTCATCACACAGATAAGAGACTATCTGTGTGATGACAGTCCATTGCAAGAAAGTATGAGAAAACCTTCTGAGTGCCCATCTGATGCCCCATGTCTTGTTCTCCCACCTCTGCAGATGCCACTACAGCAACCTGGCCTTCTCTCTATTGGCACATGTCTTGGCGGAGAAGGTAGCGGGCACCAAGTACCAGCGCTGGGTCACCGAGAACGTCCTGAACCTGCTGGGCATGGAGGACACGGGCTTCGACATCACGCCGGAGGTGCAGAGCCAAATGGCCGTGGGGGTCTACGCGAGCGGTCAAACGGCGCCGCTGTACGACCTGGGCTGGTACCGTCCCTCGGGCCAGATGTACTCCACGGCGGCAGATATGGCCAAGCTGGGCATGGCGCTGCTGGGCTCGTACACGCGGCGGCTGCTGCTGCCCGACACGCTCAAGACCATGCTGACGCCCACGTTCCGCTGCGACAAGGGCTACTTCGCCAACCAGACGGGCACGCCGTGGGAGGTGAACGACCAGCTGGGCTACGAGGTGGTGCGGAAGGCCGGCGAGCTGGACGGCTACTCGGCCTCCTTCTCCTTGGTGCCGCGCCTCAAGCTGGGCCTGGTCATCCTGATGGCCGGCGCCAAGCCCAAGGACGAGGACTTTGTCTCCAAGACCTACAGCTTCCTCATCCCAGCCCTGGAGAATGCCTTCCGGGAGGCCCCCCGAGTCCTCAAGCCTCCCCCCAGCACGAGCCCGTACGAGGGGTTCTTCACCTACGGCAACATGACGTTCTACGAGATAAGGGCCGGGGAGGACGGCGTTCTAATCATGCAGCAGTTCGGCCCACAGCTGGACACCATGGTCCCAGCGAAGTACAGGACTATCAGGCTCAGTTACCTGGAGGACAGGGTGTTTAGGGTCGTGTTTGAGAAGGAGTACCCCTGTGTTCTGAGAGTCAATTCGGCCTCGGTCTCCCTGGAGAACCAAGACAGGCAACTTTTCAATTTTTACTCTTTCAACAGAAAGGGGCTCTCACCTGGCTTTGATGCCCCTGGACTCAACACCTACAGGGTTGTCAGAATTCCTCGTAAGCCATTTTTCTCGAAATAACGTTTGCACAGGGCAGAACTTGATGGTGGGAAAGAGTGACCTCTCCATGATAAATGTGTCAAATCATCTGCAGGTCAAGTGTTATCAGAAGTACTCGTAAACCTTTCTTTTGTGTTTGCAAAGCACTTAACACAGAGGAAGAAGAACCTTCCTGTGATAAATGCGTCAAATATTGAACAACTGAGGAATATTTTTCAACGCAACTTCATTTATCTTACTATGGTTGGAACGGGAAACTATTGGAACGGCATTTTATGGGTTTGCACCAGTATGCATAGTTTTGCTTGAGATATTGCTAAACCGAATTTAACTAACCGGAAAAAAAAACCATACGAACAGAAATTGGCATTGCTGTCCCAATATTCTTTCAAGATGTCATTAACTGCCTTTTGAATTATTATTTTTTTTAATTGAAGGTAGAATTTCAATGCCCATTTTTTTTGTGCCATGCAAACTCTGGTATTTTGCAGTACCATAACATGGCCTTATTCAATTATCACTCTTGTACTGTATGAAAGATTTCTTAAGTCAGAGAAAGTGCCTCAATCAGAGTCTTGAGTGGTTCTTCATATAGGTACTGAACCCTGTTTGAAGGAAATGTATAGTTTAGAGCCATTAGTCAGAAACCTAGTATTATCGGCATATGTAAAGGCATTAAGACCAAATTCTGGTTCCCTGAACTATACATCAATATAGGGGATTGGTTAAAAAAAAGTCTGGCTTCAGAAAGCAAAAGTCCTGCCACATTGGTGTTCCAACCATTGACTTCATCAGCTGATTCTACAACAGGTAAAACAGGTAGATCAGCTCATCGTGAAATCACCTGTGTTAATCACACAGATAGAATCAATTCATGGCAGGACACACACACACACACACACACACACACACACACACACACACACACACACACACGCGCGCGCGCGCGCCGGCGCGTAAGAATGGGTAAGAATGAGAGTGATCATGTAAATAAATGTATTATAATGTGTGTGTATATAATAAAGAAGGATACTTATGTGTATATTTGCCCCTTTCTCAGGTTTTAAGTTTGAATATGTGGCATATTATCATGACACAAAGTCACATCCTCCTTGCACACCTTCCATCTTACAGTAAGATAATCAGACACACACACACACACACTCTCTCTCTTTCTCTCTCTCTCTCTCACACACACATGCACACGCACGTGCACACACACACACACACACACACACACACACACACACACACACACACACACACACACACACACACACACACACACACACACACACACACACACACACACACACACACACACACACACACACACACATCCAGGAAGTTTGAAGTTTGTTTTTGTGTATATCAAGAGGCCTTCCCAGAGTGATTAATGTGTTGGCTTTGTTTAGACAAATGGTCTGATATATATTGGCTCTTTTCCACATTCACAAAACAGCCTTGAAGGGCAAGGGTCAAGTAAATCTGTCTTCATTATTGCTAGACAGCTCTCTTCAAAGGGAAAACACATTTTCACTTTGACACGGAAATTGTGACAATGTCTTTGTGTTGTGTTGTGTCTGCATTGTGATTCAGATATCGTCAAAACACCTTACCTTTCATAGTGTGTGTTTTACACCACACTTACGGAAACATATCCGCGGCCTGACACCTGACATTTGAGGATTTAAAAGGTCTTGTGCAGACAACTTAAACACACTTCTAATCCCATATTACCAGCTTTACCCTGAGTGCTGACAGACAACAGCGTCTTCACATTCTCATCCTTTAGCAGTGATGAGGTAAGGTAACACAACCATGTTTCTCTAAAAGTTATGACAGGAGGTTGGTGATAATTATTATTCATGATGATGGACTTTATGGACTTTATGAACTTGTACAAGTTTTTGAGAAAAGAAACATATTTGCAGAAAGATAAAGAATTATTGACCTAGTTAATAGATCACTAAGACTTTCTTTTTTTTAAATAATTGTTTTCTATTTTATGAAAGTTAATTACAGAGGGAAAATAAATACACACATATGTTTGAACTTAATTCCTCTCTAAACACATACATGAGAGAGAATCCCGTACCTCTCACACACAGTCACCCACACACACAAAAATAAAAAAAATAAAAAAAAGATCACTAAGAGTAAAATTGCTTTAGAATTTGTTTTCGTTCATATAGTGCATTATGAAAATGTACCCCAATATTTGTGGTACATTTTGACAATTAACTGTATTAAAGAAAACAAAAGGTATGACCAAACGATACTGAAGATGGAATATGTTGACAATTCTATATACAATTTATCTTGAATTGAATTCAGATGTTCAAACAAAAAGATAGACTTAGGGAACTAGAATGATGGAATTATGAGTGGTGTTGATTGAGTAGAGGACAGTGAGAGAGTGATAAGGACAGAAGATGAGTTAACTGTCTGTACAATCAAATCATCTTACACAATAGTCATATTGTACACTGTGCACAATAGTTTTTTTTTATCTCTTTTCTTTAGAAACTATTTTCAGCATGTTGTAAATTATACTTAACAATCATTAACCAGAAGAACCTTTACTCTGTCCAATAACATACAAATTATTAGTGGGGTAAATCATTTAAAAGGCGAGCAAGAGGGCAGAGCCACAGCACACAACAGGAGCACATCTCAGAGAAGGATCAACCAGAAAAACATGAAGACTTTACTTATTTTCGCTCTGGTCTTAATGGCCTTCTATCAGCCAGCTGAAAATGTTACAGTCGAGGTAAGGTTATGGTGATTTACCACTCTAATGTATTAATAATGTTAATGAATGAAATGTTACTCATGGGATAAGAATTATGTCTGTATCTGATCTAAACTGGGTCTATCCATTGACAATATTTACTGTAGGAGGGCGAATTCTCTTTTCCCTTGGAAATGGTGAAGAAACTGAAGGACTTTCTGGACCAGGAGCCAGCAGTTAAACAGAACTCTCGTATCGGCCTTATCAACACAGCAACTATGTGTAACCACCCCGGCTTCCCCGAGGAATTCAAACCCTTGTGTCAAAGCAAAAACGCAAAGGCTTCCCTCACCAGACTGGGTAAGACACACCATATCAAAGATCTATTGGCCCGTTCTGGGGTTTACCTGTTTTTATTGGGAGAGATATAAAACTGATGAAAGTCCATATTTTATCATTATCTGCTTATAAACCTGTCCACATAATGACAGAGTGCATGGAACTGAAAGCGCTGCAACACTTTAAAAACAGGCTGACTAACCATTTTATGAGTGCTTTCACTGATCATTTTGACTGATTGTTTGTCGACAGCAATGATCACATCCCGCATGGATGCCTGCGAGATCTGCGCTTATGTTGCCTGCACTGGCTGCTGATGGGCTGACACTGGACATGTCTACAGACTGCTGTTTTGGCCTCTTATGAAACCTTCCATTTACCTTTTGCCAAACTGCAACTTGCTGTTGATTTCATACTTCAAAAGTGAACTCTTGGCATATACATATGGTTACTATATGGGTTATTACCAAGTGTTAATATTTATCTGATACCTTGCATACTCCTTAAAGGAGTAATCATTCAAATACGTGCTTTCCTGCATTTCCTGCTCCCATTCCCCATTCTGTGTGTAAATATATATGAGAAACTTGCTATTGTCACCTGTTGTTTTCTATCATTTTAGTTGTATGTATAGTTTTTGCTCTGTTCTGTTAAAAAATAAAACTATAAGCAAATATGAATTAAGACTGCTCTTTAATGAACCATTAGACAAGTAGATGTATGGCTCTATGACTCAATTTCCCCGAGAAATGGGATGGTAAGAAGCAATTAAGTGTTACAGAATATTAATTGTTTAGATGAGGAAAATGAGGGATTTAAAAAAAAAAAAATCCAACGCTTTATGAGGCAACTTATGATTCAACATTCACACATTGACAAAACAAATGTTTTCATTTTATTAACTGCTGCTAACCTGTTTCCGGCATTGAATGGTTCTGAGGGCGCATTTGAAGCAGACATGTTGTTATGAATAGCCTATGATTTCCACATGCAATTTAGAATAACGCCACACCAGAGGTCATCATTGGTGCTGGTTAGATATTGGGCTGAAATGGATGAAGGATGTGCACGTGAAGGGGCCTCATTACAGAAATGTCCTAAATCTGAAATCTTATCTTAAGGATTTTTGGGTATTGCAAAAACAAATAGGGGGGAAAACATAAATCATCTGATAGACTTTTAGCCACAAAACCATCCATTAAGGTATTTCCCAAGTGAAGAATCCTAAATTAGGATGGCATAGATTGTCCTAAATTCAAAATAACTGTCAAAATGTCAAAAGCTCTCTTGTTAAAGATGCACTGCAGTCACTGATTAACCCCTAAAGACTCATTTTAGTTTCTGAAAGATAGCCTACATATTCAAGTTTTTCATGAAAAAATCTCTTCACGGCCTCGAAACAGCTTGTACATATGCATCTATACCATGGAAGTATTATGAACTAGAGAAAGTCAGGATATACTGCCCCCATTCACATTCACAACGGCCGATGCTAGGCTAGCTCATTTATAAAAAGAAGGCTTGTTCGAGATCAATTGTGACTGACCACTCCTGACTTAATACGCCAGTATGGGCTGGTGGCAACTGCAGAGGTGGAGTAAAGGCTACCATCAAGTTGGACTAGGGATGCCACATTTGATTTGTGAAAATCCATGACATTCTCGATGTCAGCTTCCTACGTAACAGACCGTCGCCATATTGAAATGGGGAAAAGCAAAGCGTCTCCACCAAAGGAATCCATTCATTTTTGTGTCAAAAGGTATTAGTCAAACTTTTAATTAACATGTTTTTTTTGTTTTTTTGAGTCATTATCTGGAGAGACTAAGGCCAGATATATACACAAATTGAATTTGGTATTCGAATTGAATGGCGGAGATGCTTTGTTTTCTCCCGTTTCAATATGGCGGCAGTCTGTGGCTGACATCGAGAATTGCCCTTTCCCCCCTTCCAAAAAAGTTATGATTCTTTGTGTTTTTAAATATTAATTTATAAAGAAAAACTGCAAATGTTATGCTGTTTAACTTATAGAAATGGTGCATTGAAACTTTAAGGTCATTGAGTCAAAACAGTTCTCATAATGTCCTTTCACCAGCTACAGTATAAGACTGCATAAATTCTAGGCCTAGAATCGTTTGTTTGTGCCAGATAATACAATATTATGCAGTTGTTACAAGCATTTCTCATATTAAAAAGGATATCAACACTGGCAAGGCAGCTGGAACCTCTCAGCTGTTCTGTGTAGTCTATACAATGTTAAAACATTTCCTTTTTTCATACTGTATATTTGCACTGATTCACTCTTGTAGACACACTCCCACTTGCTTTGGCCTTCTTTCTCCTGCTGTTCCTACATTACATTACGGAGCACCTACTAGCCGACAGGCACGTGTAACTACAAAATGGGACCTGTGGTCATAGGTGTGGCTGTGCTGCAGTTGCCGGTAATTAGTAAACCATATTTCTGCTGCCATTTCTGCTGCCAACAAAAAAACATACATAAGATACACAGGATATGTCTGTAAAACACAACCAAGAAAACCTATTAGCCAATTCGTTTGAAGATAATATTATCATCAGAAGTTCTTTTTCGATAAAAACCTAAACAATTCTTGTCTTGGAAAAGATTACTTATTATCTGGGACAGTAACTCAAACAAAGAGAACAATCCTAGAAAATCTATGTGTAGCAATCCTTAGTTGGAGGCTTTCTACTTCCCGTATAGTGTTAGTGAAAACCATAGCAGCAGCATTTGCTTTCTTTGTTGTTAGCCTAACAAAATTAAAATGATCGAAATATGTTTTAGGTAATTTTAATATATTACTTGAAACCCCTTGAACATCCTTGAAAATAGCTGCTGCCATTTTAAAAAGGGAGTCCAACATGTGCTTACAACCACAAGCCAAAAGAGCTTTGAGGTAACTTGCACCAGTTCGCATGGGTAAGTCACACCACTTGGGCTGCTGCAAGCACTCTGCTAAATTTTGGGTTGGATTGGAGAGATATATTTGAATTAATATGAATGAAATCATTGAAATAACACATAAGAATGTTATATTGTACTTTAAACATTCAGATCCTAATGTTGAATTTATTTAGATTCTGTTTAAAATAACATGTCATATAAACGTAGACATATGAAAAAGCCCCCACATGTGAAAGCCTTTAATTGTGAACTTGATACTTACAGTGGGGATGTATTTGATACCATGCTAAAACAGGAATATACAATCATCATTTGACAATTGATCTTAATGCCTTATTTAAAAAAAAATGAGTAAAAATCAAACCGCCAAGGACACCAATTTTCTTTGTGATTGAAGAATGTATCATAAATAAATAAATGTTCTCCTTAAATGCTAAGGGAATGCTTCACCATAGCTAGAGATTGCCATGGTGCTTTTTCCAGTAGGCCTATTAGCCTGTTTGATTTGCATTTAGCTCAATGAGCATCAAACAGGCTAATAGGCCCAATGGAAAAAGCACCATGCCAATCTCTAGCTATGGTGAAAGGTATGTGATGATGTGGGGCTATTTTAATTCCAACGGTTATATTCCTCTTTTTAGGCAACTTTAGCATGGTATCAAAAACATTTTCTCAACACTTTATATGCAAACTTTAAATTAGGTATTTTGTGAAAAAAAGTGAGAAATCTGTACATTATGTAAAGAGGAATAATGATGGCCTTTATTTTATTTATTTATTTATTTGTTTATGTTTTTTTTCCTTTATTGTACTTTGATTTCCTATTTCATTTAAATGTGTAGGCTATTTACTGTTGAGCCTGTTTCATGTATATCTCCTATTGAGCTTCGGTTAATCTCTACCGGAAGGTAGCTGTGATGATATATCTTTGTATTTTCACATTGTTTCAATAAAATGGATTTTAAAAAAAGTCACACCACTTGGTGGCCACCTTGGTATCGGCATTGGGCAATTATTTTGGGCAGACACTCGACACTAGACCAACCTCTGAAGTTCACCAACAAAAAAACTCCACGAGCTGCCATATTTCCAAATGGTCAAAGATGCTTCAGGTCCTTCAAACTAACCTCATGCATTTCTGAGGCTTTTTTGGCAGTCTCTGCTTACACAGAGTAGGCCTACTTAGCTTCAGTTCAGCTCCCTTGTAGCAAAAATTAAAGTTTTCTGTCTTAACGTCCTGAAGATCACAAAACCCACTCAAAGTCCGATGACAAAAATTAGTAGGCTATGGCAAAATGTCTATATTTCGGACTTCATCACCTTGAGAGTTTCACAGGTGTGATTATTCAAAATCCCCTTCTCATTTCCTATTTTCCCTTGGGAAAAGTCGCAAGTGCCCGTATGTCATTGTATGGGCAAAGGTTTTTCTTAGGGGAGTTTCTATTAGGTGCCACATTATGGGTGGTCATAAAAAAGTCATCCAAGTGGCTTGGCTGATCCTCCAAGCAGGAAATTGTCATTTTGTGGATCAATCCACACAGGCAACCAGTGTTGGGAAGGTTATTTTAGAAATGTAATGTGTTACAGTTACAAGTTACTCTGTTTAAAATGTAATAGTAGTGTAACTATTTGAATTACTTTTTCTGAGTAACGTAACTAATTACTTTTGATTACTTTTTGATTACTTTTTCCGATTTTTGAATGATATATATCGTCCCCAAATCCATGCGAAGATTTCGGCCTTGGTCTACAGGCTGCCGAGCAGTTCTGTACAAGCGCACAAGGCAGCAAGGGCATTCAATACATGAATTAGCATCACATTTTTTGTGAGGATAATATAATGATAACCATAACACGTTTACAGGCAGGCATGTAGGCCTACGCTGATGGCACTGTAGACATGATAGAGCCTTTCAGAAGGTCCCGTATCAAACTATGGCTGTGGAGGGAAACAGTTCTTTTTACATACAATATTATTTGCAAAGTTTTGCTGACAATATTGAGATGTAATTCAAATTGTAATTTTGAAAAATGTCAAAAGTACCTGTAATTGAATTACATTTTTTTCTACAGTAACTGTAATATATTACTGTTACATTTATTTTGTAATTAAATTACGTAACTCAATTACATGTAATGCGTTACTCCCCAACACTGCAGGCAACACACACTGTTGTGTCCACCAGTAATGTAGGCCTAGCACCTATTTGGCTTCATAAACATTCATTGTTTGGCTATTATAATATCATAAATAATGGGTTCTGTAGGCCTAGGCCTTAGGCTACTTGCCCCTGGCAGCAACTGGTCCAGTCATGTTTAGAGGAGGCTATTCAAACTCAATATTCAGTCCGAGCACCATCGGGAGTAGGTGTAGTAGGCCTACTTCTAGTAGCCCACATATCCACTAGGTGTCACAACTCTCTCACTTTTCTTTACAGCCAAGACAGTGCGGACTACATCCTCATCCTGCCCCGCTGACGATTTTTAAAAACGACACTTATAACATTCAAGATATTTCTATTGAGTCGTTTCGAACTCGATGTTTGCTTAAATAATTTATTTGATATCGTGTTTAATTTCAGCAAAAAACACCATAGCTTGGGGTCACATACGTTCGTTGACCGAGCTCTTCCGAAAAGGCACGATATTATACGAATGGTCTGTCCTGTCGGACTGCTGGAGGCGGCCACATCGCCATGTTGAACGAAATCTCCCTTAACAGTGGAAAGGGGCTCGTAAAATAGCATTCGGGGAAAACGCTTCTGCTCAGTTTTCATAGAGGAAACCGTCAAGAATACCCTGGCAAAGGGAAACGAACTGGATCCTCGGGAACCCCGACCGGGGAGGGGGAACAGCCCCCTACCATCCGAAATGAAGATAAACCACAATAATCGCTAGCTAGCTAGCATTTGCTCGCTAAACTATAGCTAAGCTAGTTTTCAAGGCTTTTTCTATCCCATTTAGCCACCGGCAACCTGCTTGTACAAGAAAAGGCCCGGCATTGGCGTAACTCGCTAGCTAGTTTTTATGTGTATTATTTTTAAACTAGATAAGTAACTAGTTAGCTATTTATTACTGTACATTTTTTATTTTGTAACGTTTTGCAATGAGTTTGCCGCCGAAAGCGGTACCGAAATCAGCCGCTGCTGTAGGAAGTGGACCTGGAACCGGGCCGTCTCCCTCGAGTCAGCTGCGGACTACCCTGACCACCGTACCGCTCCCTGGGCCCCCGGTCGCTCAGCAGCCGCCTGCAGTACCACCAACGCAGTATCCTTCAGTGACAACATTTCCCCCTCTATTGAAATGGAGAAGCTGTCTATTTCACTTTTTGGATATGAAATCAGAGGGATAACTCACAGGAATGAAGGGAAGTGTTGGATGTGTTTTGAGCTCAGTGTGTTTGTTAGCCAGTAAGCGTTAGCTGCGGCGTTCTCTCGAATACATCACATGTCTTTGATGTTGGCTAGCAGACCGTTGTGTGGACATTTATAGACTTGGCGCGAGATAAGGAGCTGTCACCTTTTACTAAGTGATTATAATAACTATCTTTTAATTGTCCTTCAGTTGTGGAGGGGAGCGTTGCTTAGCTTGCTGGCAATAGGTGAAGCCAGGATAGCCTAGGATAAGTCTTGCTTCACAACACTGCACAACTACTGTAACATTACCCTCTGTGTCAGTTCGTCAACATTTTTAATCTGGCCACAATATTGCAATGGATCTTTGATTCGGAGCAGTGATCAAGGAAAAGATGCAGGCTTGCGCCTGGTAGTTTAGCCTACCAGTCTACGTGGAGTGTCATTGTGGCATGATTAGCCGGCTGCCAATCATTGAGGTGAAAATCCACCTTGCTAAATATCCGCTAGCTATCATGGGAGCTCACTAGCTACATTGTTTCAGACAGGCTTGGGTGCAAGCAAAAGTAGCGTTCGGTGAGCGAAGATGCAGTGCCTAATACAGTCATTAAACTCATCCAACGTATAGGTTTATCTTGGCGTTTTATACATTTGCAGTTTAAAACACACCGGTAGCTTGGTCTTTTCGCCGGTTCGGTTAAATGCTGGTTGCCCTAAACGCAGCATCCATTCCCACTCCCTCCGCCTATGTTAAATTAATGTTGTCCGGCTGCGCCCCTGTCAACACTCAACGCGCGAAGGTCTACATTTTAGTGTATGATGTGGCTGCAATGTTTCTAAATAAAAATTCGTCGTCAAAATGTACCTTGAGACTTACAATTCAGTCAGTTCAGCACTCACGTTGCGATTGGCTCTGCAGTAATTATGCAGTTATGCAATCAGTGTTCAGTATTTTTCTGTACCATTCATGCATTGAGAATGTGACATTAAGATGTTTGTCTAAACACTTTCATAGAACATGTGCATTCATAGTATAGATACATGTGTTGATCCTACACCTATCTCTTCTGTTTTAGCCTCATCAAGTAGCCTAGTTATTAGTTTAGAGGCCTTAACTTGAAACCAGCTATCCTAAATCTCTTTTAATAATTCAGTAGGGTCTCACATAAACTGAACAGAGCTGATGCAATTACGTTAAGGTGGAGAAGGTGGCTGGCATCTTGAATCTGTGATGCAAATGGTTCCCTTTTGAGACCAAGATAAATCCCTATCCGAGATCAAATTGCATTTAACAAAATAATTTAACTCAACCTGCAACCTTTATTGCCAAGTTTCATGACTGGGGAAAGCAGATTAGTGGCATTCAGTGGCATTGGTCTCAAGCAGCTTTGTAAGATGTTTACAATGACTGGGAAAGGATTCAAAAGTAATCTAGAATTGAGAAGCAAGTATAGAGGAATATACATGTATACTTGTCAAATATGCAGGGGTGTTCTTTTCATAGTGAAAAGAAGTGGTTTGAAACTTAGAACTTGTTTTGGAACTTGGAACTTGTATTTCAGAGTCAGCGGAAAGGGGCGGCAGTAGTGAATGCACCAGCTGTTTTATGGAAGGCAATGACTTGTCTAATTTAGTCCCTGTGTTTGTGTCATTTCTCCTTGGCAACTGCAGGGGCTTCCCCTTCATTCTTACTGGTAATGTTTGTGCACCTTTAAGCTTCCTGTTAACCGACACTGAATTTGTGCCGCATCTGTTTTTCGTTTTCTTGGGAAGCTCAGTATCTGTTAGAGGAAGTGGAATGTTGTCCCGACTCCCAAGTCATGTCAGTTTACCACTGACTCACCTGTGGCCCTAGATTAATGATCTTAAAACACTGAAACTGGCAGAACTATTCCTTATAGTCTGAAGCCCATTGCGTTCTTGGTTGGTGAGGAGGTTCAAATGATCTTATGAAGTGTCAACTGTACATTCGTATTCATGTTTATAGCTGAGGCATTTACCCGAAACCATTTACAGACCAAGTATGTGATATTTGCATAATTTATGTAGGTCTTCAATGAGTCACATTTGTTGCCACCTTTCTCTGTCAGTGGAGTTAGACCTGAGCAAGGCTGTCCGGTATAAATTGTGTACATGAGGAGCCCAGTGAGTAAAAACCCACGAGTCATGAACTTTTGAAGAACTAGACTAATTAGAATGGGGGGGAAATGACTATTACGCCTGTGGCGTTTCTTAGCTCTGTGTTTCTCTTCAGTAGCTACCAGCCTCTAATGTGAGAGAAGGTTAGTTGGAAGCTTACAGTGTGTTGGATGGGAGTCTTGCCTTTTTTTCTCTGCGTCAATGGTGGGCTACTCTGTGCATCCGGCAGTCTGTGTGTGTTCGGGAGACAAAAGGCTGGGCCTCTTTGCATGCAGGGCTGAGATTTGGGAGCAATTCTTTGTGGAATGGCATCTCTGAGCGGCCGAGGCCACCGTTGAAAGTTTCAGTTCAGATTTGGGATCCAAGACCATGACTTTGACAGTTTGCGTGTGTGGGAGTGGGAGCATGACGGAATTGCTCTAAACATTACAAGTTTGATACTCACACATTGTGTCTTTTCTGACAGCAGTTCTTAGCTGAGTGTTTTCCATTCATAGTAATTCTGTGATCATTCCATATCTATTCCAGTTCATTTCAATCCATTCATATATCCAGGTACATTTCATTGGTTATGGAGGCAGTTGGCTAATGTGAGACTGTATTGTACAGCTAAATATGGCAAATGTGTGGAAGCTCTGTACACAATCAAGGAGTGATAGCCTCCTCACCTGATCTTATCTAACTGTTTAGTGCTGCGTCATGCCGCAGCCTCTGTGTAGATAGAGATAATATTCTGATAGACACAGTGTGCTTGTATGGCCTAAGTATATCTGAACCATTAACCCATATACCTATCTTTGGCTCAGTCTTAAATGGCAGAGGGAGGAAAAGTGAGTGAGTGAGCAAGCGAGTGAGGGTGAGTAAGAGAGAGAGATGGAGGGAGGGAGGGAGGGAGAGAGAGAGAGAGAGGGAGAGTCATAGCTCAGCAACCTGTGCTAAAATAAATGCAAATCCCAAATCCAATAATCTCGGTTCTTATTTCTGGCCTCGGTCCAAGCTCCGCTGTGCCATACGTACTGTACGTACGAACGATCACTCGTTCCTCCTTCTCCAAGGTTCACAGTGTTCCCCAGGAGTCAGGAATGCTAGTCCCATGGGGAAGGAAGGGTTTCTGCCCTCTTGCTCTCTCTCTCCCTGCACAACAATGACCCGGTTGTGAAGGCCGGTCTGTCCTGAAGACCGAGGGGTTGGAGGACCAGGCACACCCTCCATTGGAGATGGCAGAGGCATCTCCTGTTCCCCCCTCTGCCCTCTGCTGTGACGAGGAAGCTTAGCAGCCCAAAACTGAGTGGCATAATAATGTTATTGGCCTGAGTCATGTCATGACAGTTTACCCATTTACTAACAGTTCACCTTTGGCAAGAGATTGATCATTTCAAACACTTGCACTGGCGTGGCAGACTTGGGGCCCATGAGGTGAAACCTGCTCTCTAGTTGACTTCAGCCTAATCGCCCTTTATCCAATTGTAATTAACCACTAGGGATGCACCAACTGTGAACTTCTGGGCAGGTGTGGAACTAATGATTAAAATAACACTTTGGTCGATAATTAGTGTAGTGCAATTCTTCATTTTTGTTTTTTTTGGTTTGCTTAATTTTTGTTGTGAAGTATACCCCGTAGTAGCGTACAAAAATATTAATTAAAAACTAGAAATGCAATTCCAAGGAATTACCAGTGCATGAAAATGCAAAAAAAATGTATAGATAGATAATGTAGATATGGTTACTAAGGTGTAGCTTGGGTAAACATGGTGGTTGCATAGTTTAAAGAAAGCTGATAGTGTGAAGGTAGACAGTTTAAAGCTTAAACATTCCAGTTCTAACCTAACTAATAATTTCTAACAAATGTTAGAAACAGATGCTGTAAACAGATGTTAACTATGCTAAGAATGATAACCAGGTCGATCGGTTAACTTAGCTAATGATTTCTAGCAGTTATGGTAAAAATGCTAACAATGTTAGCACTGCTAACTATATTAACAATGCTAACCAGGTTGATTAGCTACCTTAGCAAATGATTTCTAGCAGTAATGTTAAAAATGTTAACTACGCTAACAATGCTAACCAGGTTGATTAGCTGACTTAGTTGATGATTTCTAGCAGTTATGTTAAAAATGCTAACTATGCTAACAATGCTAACTATGTTAACAATGCTAACCAGGTTGATTAGCTGACTTAGTTGAAGATTTCTAGCAGTTATGCTAAAAATGCTAACAATGCTAACTATGTTAACAATGCTAACTAGGTTGATTAGCTAACTTAGCTAATCATTTCTAGCAGCTATGCTAAAAAATGCTAACAATGCTAATTATGTTAACCATGCTAACTAGCTAACTTGCTACTGAGGACTTTTATTTTGAAACATTTGTTGATAGGGTTTCCATGGCTGCCACTATCAGGAATAAAGAAGTTACTGTAGTAAAATCATGTTGGTTGCTATGGAAACGGTCATAAACGCTTCATTTTAATGGTTGCTATGTTGGTTGCTAGGTACATGGAGGTCTCATGTAGTTGACTGGAGGCATAGTTGATGATAACTGACAGTTGGAATGGTTGAACAGTTAAATAGTTGAGTAGTTTCAATGGTTAAATGATTTAATAGTGTATTATTGCAGTGAGGACTTTTATTTTGAAACAGTTGTGGAAAGAGGAAACAGGATATGTAGTCTTCACAGAGAGATTGTATGCTTAAAGCCTGAGAGAGAGAGAGCTGCTGCAGGTGGGGCTGGCCACCTGGCATAAGATTCTAATTGCTTAACGACCCGATTGTGATGTCATAGAGGCCAATGTTAAGTCTATGGGGAAATGTTTAATAGTTTTTAATTTTTAGTTTGAAAAGTATAAAAGTTACAAAGTTGAAAAATACTTAGCAGCATGCCCCTATTGAAGACCTACGTTACAACGTTTGAATGAAGTTTCTAGGTTAAACGGTTCAAGCTGAATAGAAAAAATGAATTTGGTAAGCGGAATAATAAGAAGAAGAAGAAGAAGAAGCCTAGGAAGAACAGTACAGTGCATTTTCATGCACTGTAATAACTTTAATTCATTCATTTTCAAGTCCATAGCACCATTTCTGGACATACCAGTCTGCACAACATTTACCTAATGCAGAATTGATGCAACTTGTCATACAAATTTGCCAATAGCCGATACAGATCAACAAGGATGATCTCAACCGATAATGATGTTTGGCCGATATATTGGTGTTTCCCTATGAACGAAACCTTGACTTACAGGGGAATTGAGGGAGAGTGATGCCCACTGCAGTAGCATCCCTTTTTGGTGTACTGTGGCTGTAGCCAGTGCTGTGGTTTGGCCCAGTTTATATGTATTAATGGGAGCAGGCATGTCTTGACAACATTGTGAATTCCTATCCACTCAGCACACACAGCTGCCTCCGTCATTGCTGCAGCTTTTTTTTTTGTGTGTGTGTGTGTGTGTGTCAGGGCACTGACAAACCGCATACACACTCTGAACCAGCAGAAGAAAAAAGAGAGAGGGAGGAGGACTGAAAGAGGGGGAGAGAAAGAAAGTGCATGTGTATGAGAGAGAGAGAAAGAACACAAATGTATATGTGACGGTGTGTGTGTGTGAGAGAGAGAGTGAGAGTGCGTGGGAGACTGGGAAGAGTGATGGAGTCAGAGAAAGGCCATGTGGAAAAAGTGGCGAAGAGAAAAGCCGAAGTTTCCCCTTTTGAGGGTTGATGACTTAAGCACTCCAGCGCTCCTTGACCCCTCGGTGTTTATGCCTTTGTGCAGCGGTTCCAGCGCCTCCTTCTCCTGCTCTGTGTGCTTACTTAGGTAGACAGCCTAATGCTGCAGCCACTGTTGTCTTTAAATGGAGCGCCAAAGTACTATTAAAAAGCCATTCCAATATTTGCTGTGATGGGAAGTGAACACTTGACGTATGCCATGCTAGAGGCTGGGCACAGAAGCTTTTGCTTCTTTCCTATGAGACCAGGGAACAAAGCTGGCTAGTGACTGGCAGGCTTTGCTTTAAGACAACATTTTCATGTCAGATAGACTGATGATGTGTTACAGAAACAGGAACATTTCACTGTGCAACAATTTCCTCTAGACATTAACAGGTCCAGCTTGATAGCAGGCATGCTGCACTATGGTTAGGAAATACAAGGTGAAACCCCGCAAGTGCTGATAATGTATTGATTCTCATGATGGCTATCAACATGTGATGTTTCCTTCCTCTCCATTCTGCTTTGGGTCAGTAGTAGTCTAGCAATAATTTGGCGAGTAAGTTGGCTTTTAAGACTTGTTTTCAAGTAATACAGTATTAACCGATGGGAATGTTTTCAAAGTGTCGACTTGGAGTTGAGGAAGGAAGGATCCTAGGGAATTGTTTTGTTTTGGGGGGGGGGGGGGTATGTTTTGGAGGAAATTATTGATTAATCTCCTGAAAAGACTTTATATTGAAAAGATTTTCTGCATAATAACATTAGTTTTGTAGTTATTTGTTGCCCATATTTCCAACTACATAAAAGTTTCCTAGAAGTAGAAAAAGCAAACCAAATGCTTAGTGTGTGTTTGTGTAGGATGTCCTGTGTGTCTTCCTGTGTTCCCACCTTGTTGATTTTTGGCCTTAAATGACTCCCGCCCCAGAGTTTTCCTTAATGCGTTGCACCCTAGGATCCCAAGAGTTCAGCCGCCGCTGGAAGACAGAATCTTCCCCACACAGCCAGGAGTCACGGCCGTGTACAGCGTGAGTACTCCCCACGTCTCACCCTTACCTTATACCCATGAACACACACACACACACACATTCACACTGGCACATGCATTTACACACACACACATACACACATACACTCTCACACCACACAGGCACTCCCTCAAACTCTGACATCTGACACTGAAAATCTGTCACAGTCTGTCTCTTTTTCTCTCTGCATTTTCTCTCTCTCTCTCTCTGCCTCTCTCTCTCTCTGCCTCTGTATATCCCACGCACGCAGACACACATTTACAGGTCTCTGCCCAAGCCCTTTAGCTGTCGCAGCAGCACAGAGTGCACTGTAAATCTCCACAGCAGCTGTGACGATCGAGAAGGGCACGTTCGGCCCGTCCCCGTCTCTTGGACAGTAACACGAGAGCCAGAGCACTGCACTGAGCTCTGGGGACCCCACAGCTGTGTCTCCCCCTCTGCCCCTCCCCTGTTGTCTCTCCCCCTCTCTCAGCCCCCTGCCCTGCTTAGCCTAGCCTAGCGTAGCCTAGCCAGCCCAGCTGCAGTAGCAATAGTGAAAGCAGCACAAGAGGACCTGTGCAGTCCCGGCTCCTCTGAGACCATGTTGTTGTGGAATTTGAGAGGGAAACAGAGGGAGGTGTGTGTGTAGGGGGGAGGGCCGGGGGGGGTTGTATGTTTAGTTTAGTTTTGTTTTGTTTTGGAGCTTTTCTCTTTTTTTCCCCTTTCTTTCTTTGCTGAGCTGGTGTTTTCATGCCCCGATGGTGGTTTCCTGTGTGTTGTGGTCAGAATGCCTAGACCTGTTTTACACTTCCCCCTCAACTGTAAACACACACACACACACACACACACACACACACACTCACACTCATAAACACAAACAACCTGCCTACAATATTTGAACCACAGGTCTTGGTCCCTGTGATCTGTCACCTTCCATGCCCCTGCACACACCCCTGCACCCTACACTACCACCACCACCCCACCCCACCCCCATCTCTCTGCTGGAAAGCTCCCGGGCTGGCGGATAAAGCTACGTAATCCACCCTGCTCACACCACCCACCACAAGTGGGTCACCCGCCCACGGCCACCTCCACCTGCAGGGCTATGAGAAGCTGGGTGTGAGAGATTCACCCCAGAGGAAGGCACAATCTTTCACCCAAGTAGTCGGTACAAGCAGTCTTGACCTGGACTGTCCACACATAACCACACTTTATTTTTATTGGTATTATTTACCGGTAATTATTATTTTCAACTTTGTCTGTCAGATGGCTCGGTAGCTTGTTGGGACAGCTTACCTGCTACATGTCTACTTTTTTAAAATAGAAAAGTTAAGAGCTGAAAGTAAAGAGCTTCCTTTTGAAGGTGACCAGCAGTATCCCTTCGTCTGGCTGCTTTTTGCTTCCCACCCTGCCTGCCGAGAGGCACAGGTGTGGGCCCTCTGGCGGCCGAGCGCTGCACGAGGAAAGAGGGGGGAGGGGAGGGGTGGGGGTGGGGGGGTGCAGGCATGTTAATCTGCTTATCATCTCTCTGCCTGCTTTTACAACCCGGGGCTCTGCTGCACCACCTCCAGCAGCAACAGCAGCAGCAGCAGCAGCAGCAGTAGCGGCCCGGCGCCTCCCTGATTGGTGTGCGGCCCTTTTTTGTTGCGCTTATTTAACGGCCACCGCTGGGTTGAAGCTTGTAGAGGCGTGGCGCTGAATGTATGAGTAAGAGATGAAAAGGGGTGAAGGTGGAGGGGGGGGAAGAGTGGGTAGGTTGGGGGGGTTAGTGCAAGCGGGCAGGGGGGCGTTTGGGGGCCAGAGAGAAGTAGGGTGAGTGGGCGGTGGGGGGTGGCCAGCAAGAGCCCCAGCAGCACCGGATGGCTGTAGATACAGAGCGCAGGATTGTCTGCTGAGGGTGGATGGCTGGCTGGCAGCATGTGTAACTGAAGCAGAGAGCTGGCACTCTGCCCAGGAAAAAGGAATGAGCGGGAGAGGGAGGGAGGGGGAAACCAGCGAGGCCTTGTCCTCATCCAGCCCCAGCCAGGAGTAAGGTTCTCTCCTTTTCTTTCTTTCTTTCTTTCTTTCGCTCCTTCTTTCTCTCCTTCTTTCTTTCTCTCTCCCTTCCCCTTTCTTTCTTTCGTTCTTTTTTTCTTTCACACACAGTCACACACTCACTCCCTCTTCCCCACTGCTCCTCTCCTGTAATCCTAACTGTTCTGTCTCTGTGTAGAAAGGCAGAGTCAACGAGTTCATTTGCTACCTGCCACCAGCTATGTGTGTGAGTAAAAAGAGGCTGTGTGTACGTGTGGATGTGTGTGTGTGTGTGTCTGTGTTTTCAGGAATGTTTGATAGAGGGGCTGTGTGTGTGTGCGAAGAATATGGAAAGGAGCGATAGAGAGAATGTGTGTGCAGTGGAGAACCTGTGTGTGTGTGTGTGTGTGTGTTTCTCCATGCATTGGGATGGGTGAGGGGCTGTTGATGGCACACTCCATCTTGATCTTCTCATCTGTATGTGTGTGTGTTTCTTGTCAGACTTGGAATGATTTCAGATGTGTGCTGTCCTCTCTCTGGTCAGTTTCAGGCAACTCTAGATGTGTCCATTCAGCACAGTTTGTCTCAGTGAATTTGTATTTATTTATATACTTATTTATTTATTTATGAGTGAAACGTGCCTCAAGGCTTCTGACATGTGGTGTGTCTCAGGTCCAAAGGCCTTGGACTTTGAATATATGTGAGGGTGTGTGTGTCTGTGCACGCGCACAGGAGAGCAGTGGTGCTTTGACACTGGAGCGTGAGTTGTATATTTCATTGATGTGAAAGTTCCGAACATTGTGTCTGCACCCTGGGATCCTGCCAGAGTCCTCCAGTAAATCTGGGATCTGGGGAACGTTTTGTCTGAACTCCATTATGGTTCATATCTGTTTCTGATCTAAAAACCTTGAAGCCAATGCTATTTATGACCACTGATGGATCCAAATGATCCCACTTCAAATAAAACACACTACAGTACATGTGAAATTATTCATGAGCTTTTCTGAAGTCATAAGAAGTCTTAACAGTTTTATGTAGTGAGGTGTGGAAGGCACTGTGGAGCAAGTAGCTGCAGAGTCCATTCCACATTCTGGTCAAGTGCCCACGGTGACCCGGGTCTGAATCCGTCCGGCGGTCATTTCCCGATCCCACCCCACCCCACCCCACCTCTCCCTCCCACTCACTTCCGGTCACTCGCCTCTGTCCTATCTGATTAAAGGCATAGAAAAAGCCCCAGTAATTAAATATGGGGATCCAGAGGACAGCTAATGTTTCCTGGTAGTTCATGCTTGAGGGTATGCATGTGAAATGCTTTGCAAGCGAAGCTGCCCATGTGTAGCACTTCCAGCTCTCTCAGCTGTAACCTCCTCGTCCAAGCAGCTCGCGTCATTTATTACGGCTGAGCAAAAATGACCAAATTATCAAAAGACTGCAGCTCTGCTCTCCTTATCTGTAAACAAGGACCTGTTACCCAATGCCCAGCAATATTGGTAAATGATAATGGCACATTACTTGTGTGTGTGTGTGTGTGACATCAGAAACGGTGGTAGTGTAGTGGTTAAGGAGCTTGACTAGAATGCAGTAGCCTGAAAAGTTGTGGCTTGTGCCCTTGAGCAAGGCAAGTATAAGTCACTTTGGACAGCAGTGTCTGCTAAATGAATAAATGTAAGAGTAAGAAGCCATGGCTCGCAACAGACTAATGTGAAAGGAAAGGAGTGGTGGCAGAGAGAGGAATAATCACACTTGAGTTTGAACCATCGTATTGGACCAGGTGTGAAAAAGGCCTGAAGGAGAACAGGGAGAACGAGCGAGTGAGTGAATGGGACATTGTGTGTGTGTGTGTGTGTGTGTGTGTGTGTGTGTGTGTGTGTGTGTGTGTGTGTGTGTGTGTGTGTGTGTGTGTGTGTGTGTGTGTGTGTGTGTGTGTGTGTGTGTGTGTGTGTGTGTGTGTGTGTGTGTGTGTGTGTGTGTGTGTGTGTGTGTGTGTGTGAAGATGTGCAAGGTTGGAGATCTCAACTCCTTGAAAACACGAAAACACTTTGCTATTTCGTTATATTTTAAAAATGAGACAGTTCTGTGTGTATGGATCTGTGTGTGCATGTGTGTGTGTGTGTGTGTGTGTGTCTTTGCGTGTGTGTACGCGTGTGTTTGTCTTATCTGTGCAAAAGACATGTCACTTCTCCTTTATTTATACATTTTTCTAATGCCAGCATGCCTGTATATGCCTGTGTGTGTGTGTGTGTGTCCGTCCCACCTGTCTCGCTGACGGCCCTCTCTCTGCCCTTGTGTGCTGTGTGTGCTGCAGGTCCAGAGACCCCCGGGCCCCCCGTACACAGCCCATGAGATCGGCAAGGCCCACCCCAGCCTAGCGGCCACCCCGCCGGGCCACGCCTCGTCTCCCGGCCTCCCTCAGGTATCAGTTTCCACTGTATCCACTGCGCATCTGTACGGCCACCCTAAGGTCTGGGAGGCAGGCGGAGGGGTGAGTTTACTAGCCCACCGGTCGCCCGCGCTCGTCGTGTCTGTCCACTTCTCACACTGTGTGTGTGGGTGTGTGTGTGACTGTGTGTGTGTGTGGTGCTGTGTGGGTCTTAGTGTCTTTGTGTGCGTGTTCGTGAGAGAGAGAGAGAGAGAGAGAGAGAGCATGTTTGTGAGAGAGAGAGAGCGAGTGAGAGAGAGAGTGTGTGTGTGTGAGAGAGAGAGCGCGAGAGAGTGTGTGTGTGAGAGAGAGAGAGAGAGAGTGTGTGTGTGAGAGAGAGAGTGTGTCTGTGAGAGAGAGAGTGTGTCTGTGAGCGTGTGT
>NC_085000.1:3540703-3568203 GCF_963854185.1 Sardina pilchardus | reverse complement strand
GCACACCTGTTGCCCTCTCTAAATGTCAGGGCAGGTGTGTGGGGCAGGTAGAGCAGCTCTTCACCACGTGAGGCTTGCCATTGTTGTATGTAAATAGCCTGAGTCCAGTCTGCGTAGGTTACCCAGAACTGTTTATGCTGTAAGCTATCAGCATTTTTCCATTGCCAACTTCAGTCAAGTCAAGTCAGTCAGTCGGTCAGTCGGGTGAGTCAGATGTTTAAACAAGCTCCATTAAAATGCGGTCAGAAGGCGTTCTCAGTGGACCGATTGACACCTCTTAAAATGATACAATCTTTCCCCTTCTGCATTACGCTGTTCAAGCGTTCACCCACCACGCATGGCTAGCTTTTTGAAGTGACCGATATTTTTAAGAGATGGGGGAATATGGGCGTGATGACTTAGTCTGATGGCTTCTCGCTGACATGGCCCACCTCCAGGAGGTGCCCCCGGGCTCCTTTAGCTCCGGCTCTGCTAGCGGGGCTCTCTGAAAAGCTGCTTGTGTTGTGCTCCAGAGAGACTAGCCTGGAGGAATGCAGGCTCATTGTCACAGGGAGAGCCGTGGGAGGTGGGTAGGGTGGGGGGTGGGGGATCTGTGTGCAGGAGGAGTGGGGTTAGCCAAGTTCAGTCCTACACTTCCTGTGTGTGTGTGTGTGTGTGTGTGTGTGTGTGTGTGTGTGTGTGTGTGTGTGTGTGTGTGTGTGTGTGTGTGTGTGTGTGTGTGTGTGTGTGTGTGTGTGTGTGTGTGTGTGTGTGTGTGTGTGTGTGTGTGTGTGTGTGTGTGTTCACACAAAGATGATGTCACCGCGTTGCCCCCGGCAGTAGGCCGTTATCCCAGTGTGGCGATGCAGAGAGAGAGAGAGCGAGAGAGCAGAGAGAGAGAGCAGAGACTCGTCTCAAAGCACAAACCTTCACTCGCTTCCAGAATTCATGGCTCTCATGAATAGGGTCTCATACAAGTGTGTGTGTGTGTGTGTGTGTGTGTGTGGTGGGAGGTCTGATTTTGTGTTAGTTTCCTTTGTCCCTCCAACCCAATTAGCACAGTGTCCCACTAGTTCTTCTCTCTTTCCCTGCTTCACTATTCAAGGGAGGATTCAGACCCATTCAGGTAATGTAGAAAAGTCTCCAGAAGTGCATGGCATGACGCTCCCTTCTCTCTTTACCCCCCGCCCTCCCCTGCCCCCCTCTCCAAACACACACACACACACACACACACACACACACACTACAGAATGCTGTTCCAGAATGCCGTCCTGTCCCCATCCAAGAGGAAACGACCTCTTTCTTTTATCTCTTTTCTTCATCTTGTTTTATATCCCTACTTCAGTATCCTCAAAGCCTCTGTGGTTTTTGATAAGTCTTTGAGTCACTCCTTTATTGTTCCTCATGGAAAAAAAAAAAAAACGTATGCAATCTGTACATTTGGTCACGCTCCCATAAACTGTATGTCTCCAAGTCCATATCAGTCCAATCAGAGGGAATATAAAATGGCTGGCTTTCTTTGAACTTCACACTGTACCAGACCAGTCATCCTCTGACCCTCCCATTGCGACCTGCTGGACGCCCGCCGGGCCGATACTGCCCAGTGAGTCATGTCGTATATCTGGGCCACCTAGAGACCCAAAGGCCCAGCCTCCCATTGGCCGGGCCTGGCCCCCTTCAGCGCCAACGCGGCCTGTCAGCGGACGAGTAACGAGCAGAGGCCCGATTAAACTCTGTGTGATGGACAGTGTGTGTGTTTGTGTTGGACACACACACACACACACACACACACGCACACACGCACGTGACCTCCTGTCCCCTCTGACCATCTCAGGTCGTATGTCATCAGTGGCTTAAGCATTCCACTACTGTATTCCATTCCGACCCCCCCTGCTGTTGCCGAGAACGATGTCACTGACCTTCCTGTAAATCACACAGTGGGCAGCGGTTTGTTTGATCATTACCGTGGCGACCCAGTTTCCCCAGAGGACCCTACTCTGGGCTTCCCGCCTGTGTAGGCTTTTATCTGCAACAGATAATCACTGCAGCGTCCGTAACTGTCTGCCCGTCAAACGAGAGGGGTCAAAATTCAACTGCAGCGTGTCTGCGGTGTGTCTGCAGCCATTCATACACAGACCAAAAATAACTTATAATGCATGACAAGTGTATATTCTATTATATTGCTGAAGTTTACTGTCTGAATCGCTGGAGTTATAGGCTATTTTATTGGGCTAATGCATGAGTCACAGCCCTGTTCCAATAAGCTAGAAGAGTATTCACTGCCCCGGCAGGTGTAGTGTTCCAGCCCAGCCCAGCGGTATGAAGCATTATGTGGACTCGCCTCTCTAGGGAGGATCGGGAGTCAGGATGTGATTTATCAGTGCGGAAGGCTCTGGATTAGTTTCCTCCAAACCTGCATCTGGAGAGCCTTCAGAGCCCAGACTCTGTGCAGCCTTTTGCAGCTCCAAGTCACCTGGTCTCACTGGGCCATCTGAGCTCATCACAGTGATGTAGTGTGACCAGGTGTGTCGGGGCAGGTACAGACCTAAAAGCACAGGGCGTTATGGCTATGAACAAGTGAGGAATGCTGTATGTGTGGTTAGATTAGAGCTTGGTCATCAGCTGTGTTTGGTTGAGCCTTAGAAACTTACCAGCCTCTTTTTCTCTCTCTCTTTCTTTTCTCTCTCTCTCTTTCTCTCTCTCTCTGCCTTTTCTACTCCAGTTTTTCCAGAGGCCCCAGATGCAAACGGCGCGGCCCACCATTCCAAGCAACAACCCCTCCATCCGACCGGCCTCACAGACCCCCACCGCCGCCGTCTACCCCTCCAACCAGCCCATCATGATGACCATGACAGCCATGCCCTTCCCCTCGCCACAGACCCCGCAGTACTACATACCACAGGTCAGTGCAGTGCGTGTGTGTGTGTGGACACCTGCTTGTGTGTGTGTGTGTGTTTATAATACATACATTCGTGTGTACATATTGTCATGGGATGAAGAGTTGTCCTATGATGATTTGGTCAACGGCATATGTTTTATGTTATGTATAAATAGTGTTTTTTTTGTTGTTGTTGTTGTTTTCTTTTTTTTTGTTGAAAGTTCTAAATATGTGTCATCCAATGGTATCTTGGTAGTTTTCAGTTATTCACTGTATAAAGCTTTTCTTTTCTCTTCATGTGAATGAGAGTGGGTTACTGTTTTTCAGGATGTAGCTGACTATATCACCTTTTCGAAGACCTAATTTCCTATTAGCGCTGAAACTCAAAACTAAATGTATCCTCTGTGTGTGTGTGTGTGTGTGTGTGTGTGTGTGTGTGTGTGTGTGTGTGTGTGTGTGTGTGTGTGTGTGTGTGTGTGTGTGTGTGTGTGTGTGTGTGTGTGTGTGTGTGTGTGTGTGTGTGTGTGTGTGTGTGTGTGTGTGTGTGTGTGTGTGTGTGTGTCTGTGTGTGTGTCTGTGTGTGTGTGTGTGTATAGTACCGACACGGTACCCCATATGTGGGCCCTCCGCAGCAGTACTCAGTGCAGCCCACGGGTCCCAGTACCTTCTACACTGGGCCCAGTCCAGGGGAGTTTGCCCCCACGCCATATGGTGAGTTTGGGTCACTGCGGCCAGATCTCTCTCCACTCCAGAGTCCAGACCTTTCACCCATATCAACTCAACAACAACGATTACATGATATTCACATGAGGGCTGGCTGATTTGACCTAAACTAAATGTCATGTTTATTTTTAGAATGAATCTGTGGCAGTTTCTCTTGAATTTAATACGATTCAAAATACCATTGAAGTAAATATGCATATATGTGGCAAACTTCATGATGTGTCTCAATGATCAAACATATTTGTTTACAGCATATACAAATTCATATTTTGTATGTGTATTTCATTTTGAATATTATTTATCTGGAATTTAGTAGCTATGAAACATTACAGTAATTTCCTGTGTATTAGCCGGATTGTGTATAAGCCGCAGGGGCCAGGTCAGTTTTTTAAAGAAACTAAACCATATTATTAAGTGCCCCCATCTATTAGCCGCCTTACAGCTGAAGAAATTTGACACAATCAATGTATAAGCCACGGCTAGTTGGGAAATTACGGTAAAAGAAAGTAGTTTGAGCAGCCTTGTTGAGCACCTGTCTCTTTTGTGTGTGTGTGTGTGTGTGTGTGTGTGCTTCTGGTTGGTCCCTTTGCGGAAATTTGACACCCCGTCTCCCCTGTGTCCAGCGGGTCCTCCGTACTACCCTGGTCAGCCTGTGTACACCCCCTCACAGCCCATAATAGTGCCTACACCACAGCAACCTCCACCTGCCAAGAGGGAGAAGAAAACAGTGAGTATCTCTGTCAGCATGACTTTAGCTCTTCAGCTGTGGGAAGCGCAGTTCTGTACCGGTACGAGTAGCTGTGTCTGAGCTGCTCTGGACACAATAGGCTTGTTGATTCCCAAAGAATGCTCTCAAATGTCAAACCGAGCCGCTGTCAAGATTTGCATAATGAATGCAGTCTTGAGGGTCGCTGGTAGTTCCTGGTGCTTTAGTGATGGGCTCTGTCTCTCTCAACGTCATTGTCCTCCAAGATCCGTATCCGAGACCCCAACCAGGGCGGCAAGGACATCACGGAGGAGATCATGTCAGGGGTCGGCGGGAGCCGCAACCCCACCCCACCTGTCGGACGGCCCTCATCCACCCCCACCCCGCCACAGGTAAGGGCGCAGGCAGCGGCCGACTCCAGGTAGTTTCTTCAGTACCATCTCTCCGCTCCCCCACTCATCACAAACCTCCCTCGTCCGTCTCCCACGAGGCAGGACATTGCACACTATCTGTGTGTTATTGTTTTAGCTGCTAGTGTACAAGCGGCTCTTTGCCCAGATTAGGCCTTTGATTGCCATGAAGCACAATGACGAATGACTTCTCTATTTGTCTGGGTACAAATGGCTAGGTTTAAAGCAGCTTATAAAATAGTAATCAAACTGCATATTTGGCTGTTATAACTAAAATGCGATCAAATCCACATCCACCTTGCTTCTCTCCCTTAGACTGTATACAGAACAGTCTGTTCTCTCCCTATTGGTGCTGCTCTGCCTCCTATATCAGAACCCCACTGTAACAAAACAGACAGGGCTGAATAGCTCTTTTGGCTGAACACAGTGTTCCTATTGGCTGATTCTCTGGCACTGTTTGAGCCCCTGTTCCCTCTCTGTGTAGCCCATAGAATGTCTCCTCTGCCTCGGCTAGCACCGCCACAGCCCGAGCCTCTTTGCCATCGTGCTGTGACTTACTAACTTCCTACCAAGAGCTATGGCAATCTGCTGCACTTTAGACTGACCAGCACTTGAGTAGGACACTCATAGCCATTTAAATGATGAAATATGATTATATATTACATATTTCTTATGTAATGCATATATGATGTATAGTGATTCCCTTTCAATATGATGAAGCTTCCTGTTCAATTATGCTCATTAGGGCTGCACGATTTTAGGAAGATATCCAATGATGATTTTTCCGACAAATATTTCACTTTGAAAGCTTCAGTTCAATATTCCAAAATTGGTTTTAAGTTGGGCCACAGGTGATTGGTGAGCATGCGTAGTGCACGAGAAGCACACCAGACAGATTCACTGTCTCTCCCACAAGGAGGACGGCATGAATATAAAAATCATAGACGTGACCAGTTTAACCACAGTTGCGAGCTGCACGATTATTTGCAGTCTTTGTGATTGCCTAATTGCGTTTGTTCAAACGGCAGTTTCGATTAGAAATCGATGAATTGTGCAGCCCCTAATGCTGATGTTGTATTCCGTGTTGAGTGAATGCAGTAACTGGAGCAGGTGAGGTGGGATGAAAAGGCCTACAGTAGATGAGATAGGATTGTCCTGTGATGTTGTAGACCTTTAATGTTCGTGCCATCCTTACTCTCCCCCACCCCATGTGTTCCCTTCACAAAAGAGCCGGTCCCCAGGCCCACTCTTTACCCCTGAGCCAAGCCTGTGGCAGTGGTTGCGGCACTCTTTCTTTCTCTCTCTCTCTCTATCTCCCGCTCTCTATCTCGGTCTCTCTCTCCCTCTCTCTCCCTCTCTCTCCCTCTCTCTCCCTCTCTCTCCCTCTCTGTCCCTCTCTCTCCCTCTCTCTCAGCCCTGCCGGCCCTGTTCTCACGCTGGGCTCTGTGAAGGGAACACCCACTACTGTGTTGTGACTCTTTGCTCCTTGTCTTCTCTCTCTCCCTTGATGTTAACAGTGTTCGTCTCTCCTCTCTTTCCCCATTTCTGTTGTCCATTCTGCCTAACCCTCCACACACCCCACCCCACCCCACCCCTTTATGTGCCGCTTCTGACCCTCTGTGTGTCCACGCCATCGCTGCCTGCCTGTCTGCCCCCCCCACCTTTTCCTTTTCCTCCTTCCTTCCTTCCCTCCCTCCTAATTTATCTTCATCATTTTGCTTGCTCTCTCTCTCTCTTTCCTCCCTCTGTCGCTATCTGTTCTCTGCTTCTCTTGCTCTCTCTCTCCCGCACTTCCATCCTCTATCTGTCTTCTCACTCTTTATTTGATCCATATTTCTTTCTCTCTGATTCCTCTTCTTTTTCCTCTATTTCTCCATTCTTTCTTTCCTAATCTCTCTCTTTTTCACCTCCTGTAATTATGCTCTGCTAAACGCACCATTCCAACTCAACTCCACCCAAACAACCCCAACTTTCACCTCCACCCCTTTGCTGCTCTCTGCTCTGCTCCGTCCGTCCGCCTCTGTCTTGTCTTGTCTTGTCTGTCTGTCTGTCTGTCTCTGTCTGTCTGTCTGTCTGTCTGTCTGTCTGTGTGTGTGTGCTGTCCGTGTCTGTGTCTGTGCGCTGTCACTGTCTCTCCATGTTGCTAGTTTTTATGTCCACACCCTCATTATCCTCACATTTTCTACCTCAAATCCCAGCAGCTGGGCAGCCAGGTTGCGGATCACGGGCCCGTCGTGTATAACGTGGACGCCGTCTCTACGGCGACCGCCTCCTCCTCCTCCTCCTCCTCCTCGGCCCCCGCTGCCGCTCTCGGCCCCACTCCCCCCGTCGACTTGAAACCAGGTCAGGCCTCTTCCTCCTCGGGCACGGCGTCGCCTCCCACGCCTCTGCACACACACACACACACACACACATAACACACACACACAAGCACATATGCGTAGGGCTGCTAGTCAGCCATGGTGTAATGAACAGTGTGTGTGAAGCTGGCTGTCTGTTTTTGATCTTTTTTGTTTCTCCTCCAGCGGATTTTTGTCTTTGAAGTGATAAAGCTCTTAGACACACACACACACACACAAGAGAAACATGCTAATGCGCTAGCGATATTTTAATAACATTTCATTTTGCAGTTTGTTTGTGTTTGGATACTTTGCTCATTTCTGCCTGTTGTCTCTCCATTGCCTGGTGCTGTCTTGTGATCTGGTCTATAGATGACAAGCCAAAACTGGAGCCTGTGGCACTGAAGCCTTCATCCCCAGGGCTGCGACCGCCAGACCCTCCTTCAGAGCGAAGCGGAGCTGTCCCACCACACGAACCTTCCACTTCCCCCTCCCCCTCCCCCTCCCTCTCCGCATCTGCGTCTGTGCCCGCCACCACCACCACCTCCTCCTCCACCTCCTCTTCGTCTGCCAACCTTGAGCTTCCTGCCTGCAGCCCTGAGGCAGGACCCTCTTCCTCCTCCTCCTCCTCCTCCTCTGTAACTCCTGCTACAGCACCAGGCCTTACTCTCATGGCTAAACCAGAGGCTGCCGCTCAGACCCATCCAGAGCCTGCTCCTCGCTCAGAGGAGCCCAGACCTGCCCCGGTGGTCCCGAGCGCCAACCTCCAAAGGACCCCTCAGCCCGAGGCCGCACCCAGCCCCAGCCCCAGCCCCAGCCCCAGCCCCAGCCCAGCTGACCTGGTCCCCGTCAGTCCTGCCGTCTCCCCTGCTCCCAGCGCGGCCGTGAAGGCTGTTAACGGTCTGGCTGAGGCTGACTCTAGCCCTGCCGCCCCAGTAGCCGCTACCATCACCCCCATCCCCGTCCCCACCACCACCACCACCACCACCACCACAGCGGTCAGTGCTGCTGCTGCTGCTGCTGCTGCTTGTGCTGGTGCTGCTGTCCCTGTTCCTCCGGCCTCCTCCCCGTGCACCAGCTCCAGCCCCCAGCCCGGATCAGAGCCTCCCCAGCTGCCCGGCCTGCCACAGCTCAGCCAGCCGAGCACGGCGCCACTGGCCCCGAAGCCCGAGTCCGGCCTCAACGCTGCCCGGACTCCAAGGGAACCAGACGCTACCGCCACTGTTCCCGCTGCCGTCGCCATGCCAGCGGTGCCCAAGGAGACCCTCGAGGCTGCTGCTGTGGAGCTGCCAGTCGTTGCCATGGCTCCTGCGCCAATCATCTCCTCCATAAGCTCTTCCACCTCCACCTCCACCATCACTGCTGCTGTCACCGCTCCTGTCGCTGCTCCTGCTGCTCCAGCTCCAGCTCCAGCTCCAGCTCCAGGACCTCCCCCAGGCCTGCAGCACCCGCCCGGTCTGCCGGTGCCCCAGGCACTCGTCCAGGCCAAGAGGCCCTCGGAGGGCACGGAGGCCCCCAAGGCGGCAGCGAGGGAAGCCGAGGTCGCACACGAGGAGAAGGCGGACGCTCAGCAACAGTTATCCAGAAAAAGCTCAAATCAAGGTGACCCTGCAGGTCATGTTTGTTTCTTTATTTATTAGCATTTATTTGATAAGGACAGATACAGTCTACAGACAAGCTGAAAACAGCTATCTCATGCAAATCACAGTGTTTATGGCTAGTTTACAACACTTGTGAGGTATTCTTTCTGTGCTGGCATTCAGCATCTGTGTACTGCAGATGAAACGTTATTTATTTATTTATTTTATGTTTACTTCAAGAGCACGTTAGCAGTCCATCAGCTCTGGGATTATTCTCTTATGGGTCATTCTTGATCTTGTCCTTATTTCTCACATGGTGTCTTCTTTAGAGTAGAATTAAATGTATACTGCAAATCAGAAATCATGTTAAGTCAGTTTCGTACGTTATGTTATGGGGTGGCAGTGGCTCAGGAGGTAGAGGAGTCATCGATCCACTAACTGAAAAAGGTTGTTGGTTCGAGCCCAACTCCTCCTGACCTTCTCAAAGTGTCCTTGAGAAAGACAATTAACCCCAGTGCTCCTGATGAGCAGGTTGGCGCTTTGCATGGCTCCGCCATCGATGTGTGTGTGTGTGTGTGTGTGTGAATGGGTGAATGTGAGGCATGACAATGTAAAGCACTTTGGGTGCTTGCTGGAGTCGATAAAAGAGCTATATAGATGCAGTCCATATACCATTTATGTCTATTGATGAATATCACTGGTTTGATTTGCCTCTGCAGCTACACCTAGTGCACCAAAGACCTGGAGGAAGCCAAACGAGGAGCCCTCTGCGGGGTCTGTCCCCAGTGCGGACAGAGAGGTGAGACCACCCACATCGTTAAGGAATATGTCAATGCAATTTCTCTCTCCCTGCTTTCTCGTCCATTTAAAGATTACGATTAGATAATGATTCTAAGCTTGTGTGTGTGTGTGTGTGTGTGTGTGTGTGTTCTCCAGGAGGAAGCGCAGGAGGGTGCGTCTACTGTGGCCGTGGACAAGTCCAGCCCCAGCCCGCCTCCCATGGAGGTCAATGCAGAGGTTGAGGAGAAGAAGCTGCCGTTACCGTCGGCGTCCACGTCCCCGTCGCCCCCTGCCGTGGTAGCTGTTCCGGTACCTGCGGCGCCGGTGGTGGTGGAGGAGAACGGCGAGCGCGATCCGGAGCCGCTGAGGAACGGCGCCGAACACACGTCCGAGACGGACAGCAGCGACAGCGGCCTCACGCCCGGCCCCCGGGACGGCTCCGGCGACCCTCTTCCACGTGAGTGACCGCCTCCTCGTCACGGCAACACCCTGCCCTCCAGTGTGTCTTAACAACAACGCTCTCTCTTTACAGTCAATGGCGACTAGATTTTTCTTTTGTCTTTGTTTGTCAAGTTTACATTCTGCTGGATACAGCTTTGTTTCCACCACACGCCCCAGTTATTGTATTTTCCCCTCCCTGAATGTGTAGTGGTAATAGGCCAGATGATCAGAATAGATTGGATTCAGCCAGCGTTGGAGGCTATGGCACTGAAGCCCTAACCAACTCCGTTTCGTCAAACCAAACTACCGATCACTGAATGGCACCAACTCAATTATAGATCCAGACGAGGATAAAACCTCAATTACTGCAGTACTTTTTTTTTTGCCACGTCCAGATGGGAAAATCTGGACATTTTTGAAGGCTTGTTTATCCCTTACTAGCGCCTCAAGACACAATCAGTGTCTGTTCTGTTTATGTTCCTCAAGAGTTTTGCACTCTCAAGTGCTGCTTGTCTTGCCTCACAGGAGATTACAAGCAATATGCTATTAATACTCTTGAGATCTATGAACGGTGAGAAGGAGCATATCGGTTCATCTCTGTTGCCATTCGGAGCAGAGTCTTAATTGCCCACGCCCCCAAAAGGGAGCCATGGGCATTAGAATCGGGCCTGTGTGCGTCTCTGTCTCTCTGTGTGTGTGTGTGTGTGTGTGTGTGTGTGTGTGTGTGTGTGTGTGTGTGTGTGTGTGTGTGTGTGTGTGTGTGTGTGTGTGTGTGTGTGTGTGTGTGTGTGTGTGTGTGTGTGTGTGTGTGTGTGTGTGTGTGTGTTGAATTTAGCGCCTGCAGTCGGCTGACCACTGCTGTTCTATCTGAATTGCAGAGCTCTCTGAAGGGGACAGGAAGAAGCAGTATGACCGGGACTTCCTGTTAGGCTTCCAGTTCATGCCGGCATGCGTGCAGAAGCCCGAGGGCCTGCCGCCCATCTCCGACGTGGTCCTGGACAAGGTGCGAAGACGATGCCCACTCCCTCGCACTACCAAAATTGTTACTGTTACCATAGTTACCACTCGGAGCTCCGTGACTTGCACTTTTTCCTCCCCTCTCCCTTTCACACATGGCTATGATTCATAACTGACTGGGTGTGCGATATGAATAAGACTTGTGTCGCGCTTTGCGTCACATGGCGCGGGGTGCATGAAAGGGCCCCGAGACTTTACAGATGTGAGACGGCAGCTTTATTTATGGCACCTGGAATGTGTTGCTCATGCGCAGCATCAAGTGACGAGCCCAATTTCGCTGTGGTTCAAGACCTCTTCTTATACCCTTAACACACACAAATCAGGAGATGTCATCCATAATAATGGTCCATCCAACTGGTTAATATTAAGGATGTTAATATTATGGTTATGGGATTTGCCAGACACTTTTGGCCAAAGCGACATACAAATAACGACAATACAATAGTTCAGTTTAAAGGGACACTTCACCGATTAGCATTAAGCTTTGTATCTTTAGAAAACCAGTCATGTTTTTGAATGGTCGTGCATCATTCCCTCAGTTTGCCTTGAGATGGGAGAAATATGGATTTCAATGTTGGACTTCCTGCTTTCAATGATGTAAAAATCATCATTTTACCTCATTGAAAGCAGGAAGTCCTATTCATGGGTTTCATTGAAATCCCTATTTCTTCATATCCATAACACATAAAAAAATATAAACTAATAAACTAAGTGCATTTTGAACAGATATGCCTTTAGACCCCTCTAGAAAGACCCCAAACTATCACAGGAACGGAGAGCCCTGGGCAACTCACACAACATTACAACAACTCACACTCTATTTACAGTACAACAATGCTTTCTTTTTCTCACACATAAACAAACACACACACACACACACACACACACACACACACACACACACGCACAGAGATACACGCTTTTGTAACTAATACAACCTCTTAATAATTATGACCTGCTCAGACAGACTAGAACGATCTTGCTTGCATTAAAGGGCTGTTCACACCAAGAATGATAATTATAACGATAACGGCAAAATAGTATCGTCTTAGCTAGTATGAATCACTGCGTCCACACGACAACATTGGAGATAATCTTCAGAGCAATTTTGATAACGATTCAAAACTGACAGCCAATTAGAATCCATGAAATATTAGCCATCACATCCATCAACACACGGATATACTTTATATGTATGTATATAGTTGGTCAGTGTGGATTCTTTTATCTTTATCATTATCGTTATAGTTATCTTTATTCTTTTTTCATTCCTGTTGTGAATGGCCTTTTATTGTCAGAAGGCACAAACAAGGGCCTAACCCATTTGTCTATCTCCTCAGTGTGATCGCATGCACAGATGAGATGAGGTCACATCATCAGTTTTGGACACGATGTCACATCTGAGGGTCATATGATGGTATCATTGTGAACTGATTAGCAATCATGACTCACTTTTCTCCCCCCAGGTTAACCAGAACAAGCTGCCGGCGCCGCGACCGGTGGATCCACGAGTCATCTCACGGGGGCCAGATTTCACCCCAGCGTTCGCCGACTTCAGCAGGCAGGTCACAGGAGGCAGAGGAGCACCGGTGGGTTACACACACACACACACACACACACACACACACACACACACACACACACACACACACACACACACACACACACACACACACACACACACACACACACACACACACACACCGTACACAATAATGTACACAATAATGTAGCAGACACTCTCTCACACACACACACACACACACACTCACACACGAACCCACAAACAATTATATGTTCTGCATCTCACTCATAAACAGGTAGCATGCTAATAGGGCTGCACAATTATTGCAATCGAATCGTAATATGAACCAATCCAATTACCTAATCGCAAAAGCTAAAAAACCATCATGCACGGTTAATTTAGTTTAATTTCTGATTTTTTATAATTGTTCCATCCTCCTTGACTACTGTATGTTAATTCTGGTTGGTGGGTGTGCATAGTATGTGAGGGGACCGCTATTTTGATTGGTCAGTATCACAGTTGGTTGGGGATGCTGTGCTTCTTGTACATTGGACATTCTCACCAATCAGGGGTGGCACAAAATGACGCATTTGGAATATTGAACTGAATCAATTCATTGACACTCATATCATATTGCAAATCGCAATCACACCATATCTGTTAGAAAAATCTCAATTAGATATTTTCCCCAAATCTTGCAGCCCTGCTAACACACACGATCATGTTTGAACTTCTACAAGTTCACATGAGGAGAGCCTTCCAGAGACTCCCGGACTCCCGAACCAAACATAAGGATGTCATTATAATTCAGAACATGAGAACATCTGTTTACATAAAATCTGATTGTGCGCTGACTGTGTTTATTCTTGTAATCTGCTCGTCCCCTAATCTGTGTGCGTTCTCCCCTCAGCTGCTGAATGTGGGTGGTATGCGGCGGCCACCGCCACGCAAGATCATCATGAACGTGTCCGTGGACGAGGTGCAGCTGCAGAAGGCAGAGAACGCCTGGAAGCCCGGCTTGAAGAGGGAGACCACGGCGGCGGCGGCGGTGGAGGAACCCGACGTGCTGAAAACTCAGGTGAGGGGCGTCAGGGACAAGCTCAGTTCAAACTCATAGGCTTCACACGACACGTTTATAGCCTGTACTCTTGACTTTCCACTCTCCGTTGTGTTTTGGAGCTTGTCAACGGAGTCAGAGGATCAAAAATCAAAGTCTTATTTTCTGTTAGACCTGAGGTTTTGACCGGTCCTCTAAAACTAGTTTAACGCTACGTGATTGGAGAGCTTCAGTTTGATTCAGTGTGTGAGCTTGTGAGAGGCGAAGTATGTGTCAGATGGGAAGATGAGAGAGAATTCTACAGTATGGCTCTGATCTCACCAGGTATGTTGCCAGCAGAGCATTCTTGATGGACATGACATGACATGGCGTGACGTGACGTGACAGCTGTGTTGTACAGGTTGCTGTAGACCACACTGGCCCCAGTGGCAGAGTGAGCCAGTGGTGTTGTGCTTTGCAACAGAGCGTGATGTGACGTGACGTGATGTGACGTGACGTGACGCGACGTGACGTGGCATGATGTGACGTGGCATGACGTGTCTCTTTTGTTCTCCAGGAGCTCTTCCGTAAGGTGCGCAGCATTCTGAACAAGCTGACGCCGCAGATGTTCAACCAGCTGATGAAGCAGGTGACCGAGCTGACCATCGACACGGAGGAGCGCCTCAAGGGCGTCATCGACCTCGTCTTCGAGAAGGCCATCGACGAGCCCAGCTTCTCCGTCGCCTACGGCAACATGTGCCGCTGCCTCGCCACTGTAAGACACATATCAGGCCTTTTGTTTGCATTTGTAGTTGATCTAGATATTCTTCATACTTTCAGTGAATTCCAAAAGAGAAGGCGTGTTGAATTAGGAAATAAATATCTGAGTTATCGCTGTCCTTTTATATGTCTTAACACATACATTGATGTTTTTCATTCTTAAAAAACACCCTCCTCTTCCCCTCCAGCTGAAAGTGCCAATGGCAGACAAGCCCAACAGCACGGTGAACTTCCGCAAGCTGCTGCTCAACCGCTGTCAGAAGGAGTTTGAGCGGGACAAGGTGGACGACGACGTCTTCGAGAAGAAGCAGCGGGAGCTGGAAGCGGCCGCCTTGGTAAGGACCTCTCGCGTCACGCCACCTCGCTCAGACGCCTCTCAGTGTTTGTCTGAATGGAGCGAGAATAGACTCCAATTCATCATGTTTAACGACCTCTCTGAGATTGAATTGATGCTTTGGTGGGCACTTTGATATGAAAGGTGCCATCTGCCTTCCGCATTCAGTCCCTCTCCAAATGCTTTTAATCCAGAGCCGCTCCCTGCAAGTGAAGGTTGATGTTGTCTCTGTCCTTGGCTGCTCTCACTCATTGGCACTGTGCAGTAGAGGGGGGCCTCAGGTGGAGGATCGTGGTGACCTGATGGACAGCATCAGGTTCTGCTTTCGTCGTCCTCTCTCTGCCACCATCCCTGGTCCCCGTAACTTCCCAGACCTCACACACTAGTGTTCACACATGGGCCCCCAAAACAAAAACGTGTAAAAAGTTGGTAACTCCTCAATGGAGATGAAGGACGGGACATGCAAAGGAAACCTCATTAGTGCACTTTCTCTCTCTGGAGTGCTTTTTTGGTTAGTTAACTTAAGATAGTGCCTCTTTGATATGTGAGGCCATTTTCTTATTATTTCGTTATTATATGGAGATGTTAGATCTGTGGATATTAATTACGAAATGTCATTAGTTTGTCTGTGTTGCTAGTGTGAAGTAGCAGGCCTTTGATCTCTGTATTGGGAGTCTCAGACTCCCTCTCTGTAATGTTTCTTAACTGCCTGGTGTACTTCTGCAGCCTAGTGTAAGACATTCTCTTTATGTTGTCTTTACATTCTAGACGTGCACTCTTTATTGCCTCTTAAAGGTGCAGTCAGCATTTACGCAGGATGTCGTGCTTGTTTATATTATGTGTATGTTTAAATTCATCAGCGTGCGATTTTGTCCTACACAATGTGCGTCATATATGTTTGGCCAAACCAAACACACCAGAGAGGTAGCTCATCCCTCCCATCAGCATTCACAGAGAAACTCCACATTAGGGTTGTTTCTTGTTTGGGGGACAGGTTTTCGGAGCCGTGTCTACCTTTTTTGTTGTTGTTGTTGTTGTTTGTTTTTTTACGCTGTATTCACAGAATGAGCAGCTATCAGATCATAAAGAGATGTTTGCTGAATGCGATGAAAGGTTCACAGGCTTGAATTCACGTTTGATTGCTGACCGCACCTTTAACTGTCCCGTGTCCACCCGCAGGCCAGCGAGCGCGAGCGTCTGCAGGAGGAGCTGGAGGAGGCCAAGGACAAGGCGCGGCGGCGCTCCATCGGCAACATCAAGTTCATCGGCGAGCTCTTCAAGCTGAAGATGCTGACGGAGGCCATCATGCACGACTGCGTGGTCAAGCTGCTCAAGAACCACGACGAGGAGAGCCTGGAGTGCCTGTGCCGCCTGCTCACCACCATCGGCAAGGACCTGGACTTCGAGAAGGCCAAGGTGAGCGGCCGCCGATCTGTCCAGTTCTGTGTTGTCCTGCAACTTTGCCTGGCTGCGTAGAGTGCGTACTGTATTTCTGTCACAAATCTGAAGGGTTTACTAATTCTGGTTGTTGGTCCACCCTGTTGGTGAACTGTATCTTTCGTTCTCTGCTAGGATCACAGGTGTATATTTAAGCGACTTGTGTCTCTCTCTGTTGTCTATACCAGACGGTTGATGTAGCCACCTTCACAGCTGTGTTGTACAGGTTGCCTGAGTGCCAAGAGGGGATGGTGTTGCTTATTGTTGTATAAAAATAATGGACCATAGTGCTTTAGACCACACTGGCCCCAGTGGCAGAGTGAGCCAGTGGTGTTGTGCTTTGTAGCAGAGTCAGAGAGATGAAAACCGCACGAGGCAGTCTGAACCAAATGAAAAGTGCGTAGTGTTTGTTTATGTTTTTTATTTAATTCAGAGTTGCCGTAGCTCCCCTAATTTAATCTGTCAGTTCCTGAGCGGATGCTGGAGTGAAACGGGGAGAAGAGGGCCAAGGGTGGGGTGGGCAGGCGAGGGGTGAAGTAGGGTGGGGAGGGGAGAGGAGAGGAGTCGAGGGGTGTGGTGGGGAGAGGAGAGGAGGCGATGGGTGGGGTGGGGAGAGGAGGAGTCGAGGGGTGGGGTGAGGGTTGTTGGCATGGTGTTCCTGCCATGTCCTCTCTTTCAGCAGGGAGCCTGCATTGGGCAGAGAAGTCCAGCAGAGAAAGATGATGTAAACGCACGGCCCAGGAGAGCTGGGGAATGTACTGTGGTTCAGGTGGATGATGTTGATGTCCCGATTAGGAGCGTTTGGGAATGTTATTTAAGTGGGGTTACTAATAGGAAACTATGTTTATTTTGGAGATATGGTGAAAGGAGTAATTCATTCATTCATTCATTCATTCCAAGTTGGGTGGGAGATTCTGGTTGTTGATTGATTAAAAGATCAGTAAAAAGATCCGTCATGGATCCTCATGAGTTAACCTATCTCTTTAGCCACTGGTGCTAACGCTAGCACTGCCTAATCTCAGTATCATTCAACTGCACCAGTCCTGCAGCCTGTTTAGGTTTCCCTACAGCGTGTACTGTGGCTCTCCCAACTGCCAGGCCGGCATCATGGCTGCCTGCTCTTTATCCGCGCCTCTCCGTGCCTGCCAGAGCGCCAGTCTCCCTCTTTCTCTCATTTTCTCTCTCTCTCTCTTGCTTTCTCTCTGTCTCTGTCTCTCTTTCCCTCTTTCTTTCTTTCTCACTCTCTCCCTCTCTCTCTCTCTCTCTCTCTATCTCTCTAATGTCTCCTGGCTGCTGCTGTCTGTCGCTCCTGCTGCCGGGCACACACACACACACACACACACACACACACACACACACACACACACACACACACACACACTCAGGCAGAGCCAAGTGCCAGTGAGTGAATCAGGAAGCAGGGTGTAGCCGCGCTTGGCCTCTCTCCCCCAGTCGGCCATATGGGGGCCGCTGTTCACAGACGGCGCGCGTGTGCCAGTTGTCCTGGCGGCGTGAGCCTGAGTCATGGGCGGCTCGCTCTTGGGTGTTGCGGATGCTGACGGCTGTATTGCCTACTGAGCAACCAAAGCTCTGGGTCAGGCAGCGGTGGGGCTCTTTGGACTGACATTTTCCAACTATTAGCCACAGCTTGTACACTTGATTGTGCAACATTTCTTCAGCTACGAGGTTAATACACGAGGACAGTTAATACGGTATTAATATGGTTTTGTTTCTATTAACTCGCATGAAACGCTGTCCTGCGGCTTATACACAATGTGGCTAATACACAGGAAATTACTGTAGTCCAACGTGACTTGGTTATTTTTGCTTATTCACTGTCGTTGTCCCCTCCTCCTCCCCCCCTACATACACACACACACACACACACACACACACACACACACACACACTTTTAACTCTCTGTCCCTTTTCACACACTATATTTCTCTCTCTCCTTGTTCTCTCTCCCCCCTCTCCATCTTTCTGCCCCCGCCCCCACCCCCACCTTCTTTTCTGAATCAACCATGATGTCATTCTGTTTTGATTTCCCTGACAGCCTCGCATGGATCAGTATTTTAACCAGATGGAGAAGATTGTCAAAGAGCGGAAGACATCTTCCCGCATACGCTTTATGCTGCAGGATGTCATCGATCTGAGACTGGTGAGTGAATCAGAGTGTGTGTGTGTGTGTGTGTGCGTGTGCGTGTGCGTGTGCGTGTGCGTGTGCGTGTGCGTGTGTGTGTGTGTGTGTGTGTGCGTGTGTGTGTGCGTGTGTGTGTGCGTGTGCGTGTGCGTGTGCGTGTGCGTGTGCGTGTGCGTGTGCGTGTGCGTGTGCGTGTGCGTGTGCGTGTGCGTGTGCGTGTGCGTGTGCGTGTGCGTGTGTGTTTTAGCGTTTTTCCTTCCTCCTGTTCCGCTTTGCTTTTAAATCAAAGACCAGAGTGTGTATTGTGTGGACACAATATGTCCGTGCTTGTCTGGTAAAGTGTGTGTGTGTGTGTGTTTTAGCGTTTTTCCTTCCTCCTGTTCCGCGTTGCTTTTAAATCAAAGACCACCCACACATCCACTCTCTCCGTGTCTAAATATCTGCCCCCCCCCCCCCCCCCCCATCCTAGCACAACTGGGTGTCGCGGCGAGCTGACCAGGGCCCCAAGACCATCGAGCAGATCCACAAGGACGCCAAGATCGAAGAGCAGGAGGAACAGCGCAAGGTCCATCAGCAGCTGCTGTCCAAGGACAATAAGAGGAGACCAGGTCAGTCCGGCCCTAATCCTCTTTACAGCTTAGACTAGTCCTCTGGATCTCCTCCCCTCTCTGGGCTGGGGCTGGGCCCGGGGTGCATGCTGCTTTCCCTCCTACCTCCTCCCCACCCTCACAAGGCCTGGGCATTTTGTAAAGAGCATATAGGCCTTCAGTTCTACACATGTGCACAGCATGCACCAATATACACAATGTGCACTAAATGTGAACCATTCTAATGCACTAATACACCCATTTCCATTGGCCAATGTGCACAAAATGTACCAATAAAGTACATAGAACGCGCTCAACTCACGAAATATTAAGCTGACTGGGTGCTTGTGCCCATATGGAATAAATCAAAGAAAACGATAGTAAAGCACTCCTAGTCATATGTGTAACTTCTTTTCTTTATTCTTGCCTGTGAACAGACGTTTCGGGGTTCTCCCTTCTTCAGTGTCACAAAATGTATCAATACATGACTCAGGATACTTTAGGTGTGACGGCAAATGAATGTTGATGTATTTGTATCACCGCATACACTTTGTGAAATGTAATTTTTGGCCATGATGCCCAGCCCTAACCTGTAGTCTTCCACTCTCCGGGCCTCTCCTCTCTCTCGTGTTTTTAGAGACCCGGGCGGAATCCCGGGCGGAATCCCGTGCGGTGCAAAGAGAAGAGACCTGGAACACTGTGCCCATGACCAAGAACAGCAGGACAATAGACCCCAGCAAGATCCCCAAAATCTCCAAGGTAGAGAAGTGGCACACCCTGCTCCCTGCATGTTCTCCCGGTCGCTGAGCCTCGGGCGCTCTCACCAGCATGTCCAGAGGAAGCCCTCCAGGACTCCAGCAGAGGAGCACAGTGTGCCCTGTTGAAAGGAGCCTCTTAGATTCTCCTGATGGACAGTTTTAATACTTCACTGCAAAGTTACCTCGCTCAGTCAGGAAGCAGCTTTTGATATACCTGGACAGCTCGTGCGTGCGTGCGTGCGTGTGTCAGGTTCTCTCACTTCCAACTGTACTCCCCTCTAAATCTCATGAAAACCAGATAGTCTGCACAACAGCGCCATCTGCTGAAAGTCCTGGTTTCCCTGGGTGTAGTGAAACTGCTGTTGTTTTTGTCATTCATGTTATTTCTGCCTGTGTGTGTATATGTTTTCATTCTTGCTTGTGTGTGTGTGTGCTTGTGTCTCCAGCCTACCATAGATGATAAGATCCAGCTGGGTCCGCGGGCGGGAGCCCTGAACTGGATGAAGGGCAGCAGCGGGGGAGCTGGAGCCAAGGCCAGTGAGTCGGGTAAGGATTAGGAAGGGGATGCCCACCACCTGCACCTGCACAGGCCTCGCCGGCCCCTTAAGCAGCCTCCCTCCTACAGGCCTGGAGCAGATAATCAGTAGAACTACGCTCGCTGTAGGGCGGTCCTGCAGGAACAAATATGTATCTAGGTGCCACTCAACACTCTGCTCAGCCTCTCCCTGAGTCTGATTGAGTTTTTAAGTACTCGCATGCTTCCTGTTGAGTCAAGGGCGTATTAAGGACTGAGGGTCTGTGGTTTTTGATGCTTTTGTCATCTATTTTTTTTTTTAGCTGGTCTTGTCATTTACATATATTTTTTGCTAATCAAGTTTTAGTCGACTAAAAGTTTTGTCATGTTAGTCTAGTCTAGTCAAGGTATGTTTTAGTCAAAACTTTTTAGTCTTTTTTTAATAACAAATTATTTTTTATTAAGCCTAACATTTCAGTCAAATAGTGTTTCACACGATAATGTTTCGCTCAAATATTGTTTACCTGACAAAATACACTTGCTCACAGTGCAAAACACTGGTCAAGACCTGCATGACAAACTAGATACATTTCCAATGTCCACAGTCCACAAGGTAATATTTTAGCCTCGTCTTGTCTCGTTAACAAAAAACAAACATATATTTCATCACAGTTTTGTTATCAAAGATCTATTTTTAACTCATCAACGTCTCGTCTTAGTCATGGAAAAAAGGTTGTTGACGGACATATTTCGTCTCTTCTCGTCTGACGAAATTACTAGAAAACATATGTACGTTTGTAGTTGTTTTTCATATCTCATTTATATATAATTACGGATTGGTGTGATGGCTCTCTCTAATCTTTCTCTCTCTTCCTCTCTCCCTCTCCTGCATCATAGAGTAGCATATACAGTGAGGAGCACATGTATTTGATACCCTGCTAAAACAGGAATATAAAATCATCATTTGACAATTGATCTTAATGCCTTAACTCAAAAAATTAGTACAAATCAAACCGCCAAGGACACCAATTTTCTTTGTGATTGAAGAATGTATCGTAAATAGATAAATGTTTTCCTTAAATGCTAGGGGAAGGAAGTATTTGACCCCCTATGTAACCCTATGGGAATTTAACACATAGGGTTAACATAGGGGCAGGCAGATTTTTATTTTTAAAGGCCAGCTATTTCATGGATCTAGGATATTATGCATCCCGATAAATTTCCCTTGGCCTTTGAAATTAAAATAGCCCCACATCATCACATACCCTTCACCATAGCTAGAGATTGGCATGGTGCTTTTTCCAGTAGGCCTATTAGCCTGTTTGATTTGCATTGAGCTCAATGAGCATCAAACAGGCTAATAGGCCTACTGGAAAAAGCACCATGCCAATCTCTAGCTATGGTAAAGGGTATGTAATGATGTGGGGCTATCTTAATTCCAACGGCCAAGGGAACTTTATCAGGATGCATAATATCCTGAATCCATAAAATAGCTGGCCTTAAAAAATAAAAATCTGCCCGCCCCTATGTTAACCCTATGTGTTGAATTCCCATAGGGTTACATTGGGGGTCAAATACTTACTTCCCCCTAGCATTTAGGAAGAACATTTATTTATTTACGAAACATTCTTCCATCACAAAGAAAATTGGCGTACTTAGCGGTTTTATTTTTACTCAATTTTTGAATTAAGACATTAAGATCAATTGTCAAATGACGATTTTATATTCCTCTTTTTAGGCAACTTTAGCATGGTATCAAATACATTTTCTCCTCACTGTATATCTACTGTCCATACATGAATATGTAATGAGTCTCCCTCTCTCTTTCTTTCTTTCTTTCTTTCTTTCTTTCTTTCTCTCCCTCTCTCTCCCTCTCCTCAGATGCGTCCCGGTCCAGTGGCAGCAGTCTGAACCGCTACTCGGCTCTGCAGCCCTCGAGCTCCCAGGCCCCCAGTAGCCCCTCCGCCCCGTCCGACTTCGACTCCAGGAGAAGTCTGAGCAGGTGATGCACCGGCACCGCCAGACCCAGCACATGCGTTTAAGAGCTTCTCACATGAGAGGCGACAGCCACTAGCGTTCAGTTCATTGTCAGCGAGAAGGTGGTTTGAGTGGCACCTCCCAACATTTTTGCCGCTTGCATGCACGAATCGAGAACACCCCCGCCCGCCTCCAAGATAAAAAATGTTTTTGAAATGGCGGTGCGGGCACTTTAGTTTTGACGGGCAGGGCGGGGTCACATCCAAGAAGCCCTTTACTCAGAGGGGTACATGGATTGCACTTGTTGGCAAAACATCAGGCTTTACATGTACATTACCCTCAGGATAAGTCTGAGCTTATTAAGAAGAGTTCAGAGATCATTGATGACTGTTTTAACACTGTATTGTGTGTTTTTACGAACTGAAAAGATTGGTTCAAAATTATATCTTGGCTTGCAGCACATTTCAAGCACACAGTAAAACTGCAGTGTGATCAGATGGAATATGAAATACTGTATTTTCTTGACTTAAAGCCTGATGTTTAGTTGTGCATCTTGCAGTGTGCATGAAGTACGCAAAGAGTTTAAAGATCGACTTTAAAGTCATGTGCCTTTGTGTGATGATGTTGTGATGTCACCAAACAGTCGCGGCAGCTCTGGGCGAGAGCGCAACGACAAGCCGGCGGCGACCCCGTCTCGTCCCGGCTCCTTCTCTCTGGCCAGCGGCGGCACGGGCAGCGGCGCCAAGGAGCCCTCAGAAGAGCTGTCCCCGGAGGAGCCCCGCAGAGATGCCCCCGACACGCCCAAGCTGCAGGACAAGGCCAAGCCTGAACGCAGTCGCTCCAGGGACTCCGGTGAGGACCAATGAGTGGGGAGCACAGCTGGAGGGGGTGGAGCACGGGGCAGAGGCTAAAGGACCGTTCACACCGATAACTATAAACAAACAACACTCTTCCTTAATATGAATGACGACGTTCACACATAAACTATAGCGATAGCGACATGAAGAACAATATCGTCGGGGATCACTTTCAGACCCTTTTTTAGAATGATTAAAAGCAAGCAGCCAGTCTGAACCCATCACATTCATTATCACAGAGAGAATTGTCTTACCGGTGGTCAGTGTGGACGCTTTTATCGTTATGGTTAAAGTTCTCATCATCGTTATCGTTCTTGGTGTGAATGCCCCTTACGCCCGTTGTAGTCAATGGCCATGTCCAGGTGTCCAAGTCTGTGTTCTTAGCTACAATTGTTGATACATAATGCAACCTGCTACAGATGATGTAGACCCCACAAGGAGCGTTTACTCTTAAGTCGTTAGTGCTCAGAGAGGGAAACATTATAGCATTTCTTCACTGGCCAAATATTGAGGGTTGACTGGGTTGTTATTGTACACTACAGCTTGATATTAGGCCTTTGAAAAGGTTTTTTTGTTTTTGTTTTTTTAACTTGCTGATGGTGTGCAATGTGCTTGTTCTCATCCAGTGAAACTTGAAGCCCCAACAGCCCCCTCCCCTGAGAAGCCTGCCCTATCAGAGGAGGAGATGGAGAGGAGATGCAAAGCCATCATTGACGAGTTTTTGCACATCAATGATTATAAGGTATGACGCCTCTGCCTTGTCTGCTGTTTCAAGTCATTTGTTTGAAAGGTTGGCAAATTGTCATGTCATTGGGCTGCCAATGCAACTATTATACAGCTACTATAATACATTGGGCTGGTTACCTTCGCCAAGGAGGACGTTTTCATCGGGGTTTGTCTGTCTGTCTGTCCGTCTGTCTGTCTGTTTGTTAGCAAGATAACTCAAAAAGTAATAGCTGAAAATGAAGGTCAGAAATGACCCAAGGAAGAAACCATTACATTTTGGAAGTGATCCGTATCTCCGTCGGGATTCCGGAGCTGTTTATGTTTTTCACTTAGCGGTGTACAGGGGTGTGATTCTTCCGTTTTTAAACGGAATTCCGTTTTTTCAGGCCTGAAAATGCGACCCACGCAATTCGTATAGATCCGCTGAGTTTTTTTTTTAGGGGGGGGGGGGGGGGGGGGGGTTCAGAGGTTTATTTCTGTAGCCTAAACACAGACCATTGCTTTATAATAGGCCGCTGACAATGATGACGGTTTTGGCGCTTCTTTCATTCATATCACTCCGCAAGCCTTGTCCGTTCTCTCACTAGTGGAATTCATTGAAAGTGAAAGCAGACGGGTTGATGACTGTTTGATGCAAGTTCTATGGAAGCCCGTTTCCGCCACTTGGTGGAAAAAAACTGGCAGATACTAAGTCATAATTATGAGATGCAAAGTCGTAATTATGAGATAGAAAGTCATAATTATGAGATAAAAAGTCATAATTATGAGATGCAAAGTCATAATTATGAGATAAAAAGTCATATTTATGAGATAGAAAGTCATAATTATGAGATAAAAAGTCATAATTATGAGATAAAAAGTCGAAATTATGAGATAGAAAGTCATAATTATGAGATAAAAAGTCATAATTATGAGATAGGAAAGTCGAAATTATGAGATAAAAAGTCATAATTATGAGATAAAAAGTCATAATTATGAGATAGAAAGTCATAATTATGAGATAAAAAGTCGAAATTTTGAGATAGAAAGTCATAATTATGAGATAAAAAGTCATAATTATGAGATAAAAAGTCGAAATTATGAGATAGAAAGTCATAATTATGAGATAAAAAGTCATAATTATGAGATAAAAAGTCGAAATTATGAGATACTTTCTCATAATTATGAGATGGTAAGTCATAATTATGAGATTATAATAAAGTCGTAATTAAGATTATAAAGTCAAAATTTTGACTTTATTGGTTGGTAGCCTGCCTTGACCTCGCATCACTTCCTTCCCGTTCAAAACTGTTGCCGGCAGTGTTGCGCACGTTCACACTCTTCAGTAGGCGGCCTACCTAAATCTAACAAGTTAGGATTATTAAAACAATATTTGAGATGGAAAACCTATGACAGGTTCAAAAAGCACAAACTCTTATTTGCCGCGAGGTAACGTCATCTAAGAAAAAAGAAGTAATCGATCGGACTTTGACATGCAAAATTCAGCAGGTTTACTGGGATTCGAACCCCTCACCTCAGGCATGGTAAACCGATCATTAACCCACTGTACTACGCCCTACTAAGATGGAATAGAAGAATACTAATTATTTACTCACTTGTTGTTGGGGTTGCTAGGTAACGGTAAACAGCACTAAAATATCGTATTTCTTGATTTTGCTTACAAACGGACGGCTTTACCCGTTCACTGAATAAAGTTTATGGAAATTTAGCACCACTTTCCCATCTCAAATATTGTTTTAATAATCCTAACTTGTTAGATTTAGGTAGGCCGGCTACTGAAGAGTGTGAACGTGCGCAACACTGCCGGCAACAGTTTTGAACGGGAAGGAAGTGATGCGAGGTCAAGGCAGGCTACCAACCAATAAAGTCAAAATTTTGACTTTATAATCTTAATTACGACTTTATTATAATCTCATAATTATGACTTACCATCTCATAATTATGAGAAAGTATCTCATAATTTCGACTTTTTATCTCATAATTATGACTTTTTATCTCATAATTATGACTTTCTATCTCATAATTTCGACTTTTTATCTCATAATTATGACTTTTTATCTCATAATTATGACTTTCTATCTCAAAATTTCGACTTTTTATCTCATAATTATGACTTTCTATCTCATAATTATGACTTTTTATCTCATAATTATGACTTTTTATCTCATAATTTCGACTTTCCTATCTCATAATTATGACTTTTTATCTCATAATTATGACTTTCTATCTCATAATTTCGACTTTTTATCTCATAATTATGACTTTTTATCTCATAATTATGACTTTCTATCTCATAAATATGACTTTTTATCTCATAATTATGACTTTGCATCTCATAATTATGACTTTTTATCTCATAATTATGACTTTCTATCTCATAATTACGACTTTGCATCTCATAATTATGACTTAGTATCTGCCAGTTTTTTTCCACCAAGTGGCGGAAACGGGCTTCCATAAAGTTCGATGTGTGAGTGTGTGGTAAACTATTTGTTTCTTAGCAGAAGCCATGAAACGGTAAAGGTCAAATTATTTGTTTAGGTAATATTATTAAGTTAAGTAGTAGGGGCCTATTTATTAAGTTTTTGCTTCGCGTTCGCGTCCAGTTTGACGTGTCTGGATTTTCCGATAATGACGACAATCTCCTGGTGCTGATAGCCTATTGACTTTTAATTTCTGCGTGTGTAAACTAGTCTAGGCTACTGTACTTGAAGTTAGCTGTGACAGACTAGCCTACTGGTTTTCATCGTTTTCACCACAAAGCCCGTCTACCTTAGCTTAGGTCTACTAAATTGTTTAGTCAACACTTTGTCATTCCGCGTTTGTCCAGCCGTTCACCTCCGTGCGCCCCATGTCATTCAAAACATATTTCGGGATAGGCATCTCACTATGAGAAAACGTAGGCTATTATGAGTGCTAAGAGATTGACACTTTGGCATTCTTGGTAAACATCAGTCTTGACTTTTGCACGTAATATTGAGCTGATTTTTTTTAGTGGAAATGGCTTATTGTAGCAATGTGCTGATACATGGAAAAAAGTTGCCTATTTAAAGGCACAGTCTGAATTTTAATCCTAGCTCTCCATTGAGTGTGTGCACTTGAACAACTGTGTAGCCTATACCAGTAGGGCCTGCCATTTATTTTAGGAGGAGAGGAGGACATGTTACCTTGGAAGGAGAGGGAGTGATGCAATTTGATTTTCTTTCCAACTTAAATATCAATAACCTTCAAGCAACCTCTTCAATCAGCATCAATAGGCCTATATCGTACAGAACGACTGTAAGGGGGCAGGCTAAATGTTATCATAGGCCTATAGCCTACTAAATAATGTAGTCAACATTATAACTTTATGTTGGTTTAAGTTGAAACAAAACATGAACTGAGAAAATCCATAATTCTACATCATTGTTGGCAAAATGATCATGATAGCCTATATTTCAGCCATATCTGCTTTAGTCTTAAGTAGGCCCTTGGCTACTTTGCTATAAATGAGTTTTCTTTAGGCCTTATAGACCATTTTGTAATATGTTATTATGTTTGAAATATATGTATCTCAGTCTATCAATAGTTCTCATAAAAGTCATCAGATGTCATCATTTAAGGGGTTATTTTTCAAAATTTTCTCCCGGGGGTGCATGCCCCCGGACCCCCCTAGTAAATTACATTGAAGTGCACAGTAGCGATACTATAGTACCTTAGCTATACACTAGAGCTTCGTGGTGGCGATCTGAATAGTTAAGGTTCAAATGTATGACAACCTAGGAAGAACAATACAGGCGGAGGTCTATGCTCTCCGAGTGCTTTTCTAGTTTGATATGCTGTGTACTGAAAAAGAAACTGTTTGTGTTGCATCCGTGCGTGCGTGTGTGTTTTCGATAGGAGCATCTCCTAAATGAATACATGTAAAATAAATCTGTGTGTGTGTTCAATTTTGAATGTCTCTGATTGTGCCCATCTCTGATTGTGTGTGTGT
>NC_085000.1:3503203-3538203 GCF_963854185.1 Sardina pilchardus | reverse complement strand
GGCCAACTTATCATTTAATGAATTGAGTACATTTCATATAAGGTACATAATGTCGTAAGACGGTTCATACATTTTGGATCCTCTGTAAATGTGGGTTTTTTTCCAAGTTATTCATGAAATTATTTGTCTCATTCGTGGTCTCAGGCGAATCTGGATGAAGCTGAGATGAGCTCCCCTCCCTTCCTGAGAGCTTTAATGACTGCTGTGTGCAAAGCAGCAGTGAAATGTAAGTGTACACTCACATTCACACTCACACTCACACTCTCTCACACACACACACACACACCCACTAGGGCTGTGCACATATAGTGGTATAATCACTTAAGAGTTGGAGATATACCATTCAAACATTCATGTCCCTGTTCAGTTATTTTAAAACGCACAGAATCAGCATAGCATAACATCGCGTAACATAGCACAGAATAGAAGTAACTTTCTCTCTACCTTTCCAACCACTCTTATTTTTCATTAACCCACTTATCTTTCCTGCCTCCCATCATCTCTCTCTCTCTCTCTCTCTCTCTCTCTCTCTCTCGTTCTTGCTCTCTCTCCATCTCTTGTGTACAGGGGACGCCTCTTCCTGTAGAGTGGACACAGCCATCATCCAGAAGAGGTTGCCTGTATTACTCAAGTACCTTAACTCAGACACAGAGCGCCAGTTGCAAGCACTTTATGCACTTCAAGCATTGATAGTTAAACTGGAACAGCCTCCAAGTAAGTAACACTTGATGTGTCCCAGAAAAACAGCTGTTTTAATAAAACATTTTAAAAAGATGCTTCTGAGAGACCCTAGTCACCCTGAGCCATTTGATAGATTTGATGATTGCGAAGGGTGTACAAATATCAGCATGTTATTAATGTGTGCCATGTTTACAAATGTAGTCATTTGATTAAGGATGTGCCATGTTTGCAAATGTAGTCATGTTATTAAGGATGTGATGTGTTTACTAAGGGCGGGATGGGTTGTGCATTAAGGGAAGACTCTGAGGGTTTGCTGGTGTGTGAATGAAAATGTATTTTCTTTCTCAGACATCAGTGAATGACGTAATGGTCATATGTGTCATATTTTTCATGCTGTTATTACATTTTTTTTGTTTTGTGTGTTTTTAATTGATGACTGTTACTGTGTCTTTTTTCCTAGACTTGCTCCGGATGTTTTTTGACTGTTTGTATGACGAAGACGTTATCTCGGAGGACGCGTTCTACAAATGGGAGTCGAGCAAGGACCCGTCCGAGCAGCAGGGCAAGGGTGTGGCCCTCAAGTCGGTCACGGCCTTCTTCACCTGGCTGCGCGAGGCCGAGGAGGAGTCGGAGGACAACTGACGAAGGACCGCAGGACAAAACTTAAAACAACAAACAAAGCAAAAAAAAACAACAGGAAGAGAAAATGGACATGTTTGCCAATTAGTGCTAAAAAAAAAAGGACAATGGTCGCTGCAACAAAAAAAAAAGATAACTGCATCATCTAAAACAAAACAAAAACATAACAAAGCCACACATATGATCAGCTCGGCTGGAAGAGAAGAAGAGAAGAGAAGAGGATGGTTGCGATGATTGGGTGAGAGGTTTATGGTACGGTTTTCCACACCCACAGCGACGTGACTTCACTTTGCTGGAGCACTAAACAAAAAAAGAAGAAAAAAAGAAAAAAAAAACATGTATTATTTATAGAACTATTTCAGTTAAAAGTTTTTAATTTTCTTTCTTTTGTTACTTTTTAAGAAAAAAAGACTTTAATAATACGAAAAAAAAACGTGCTACAAAGGAGAAAAAAAAACATCAGTTCAGACTCTTTAATTTATTTTTTTTAAGAACTGCAGATATGAAATGTATTTAACATTTGCAGGTGGTCAGAATGTGAAGGCGTTGGAGGATATAGAAATAATGAATTAAAATTATGTTAATAATATTAATGATTAATAATTATGATAAAAACCTGTTCTAAACAGCCTCCCTAATTTACCAGTTGTTCTGTTTAGAACAAACAACGCGTCTGGGGCTAAAGACGCAAGGGTACTAGGGAGGATTCATGGTTTAGCACGTCAAAAAGTTTAAGGTTTATCGTGGGGATAACCACACCAATTCCTTCTGCTTTAGCTTGCTCTATGACACATATACTCCGGCAGAGTGGCAGAACTATGCATTCAGGCCACTACCAAGAGGCTGTGAAGCAACAACAACACATTTGAATGAATGGAATTAAAAGAGCAAGCATCTTGTACAAAAACACTAAGAGATGTTGCTGACCCTGAAGTGCTTGTAATTCTTCATACTGATAGAGCAAATCTAAAGCTTGTAAATAAATGAAAAAAAGAAATAAAAAAACAAAACCAACTGTCTCAGTGGCCATTTTCCATGTCGGCATGATGTAACTTTTTTTCCCTTATTTTCAAATCTTCAAAAACGTCACTCTTTTTCACGAAAGTGTCCATAGCCACAAGGAGCATGGCCCAGCCTCTGTATATTGATATGGTTACTCCCAACACCACATATTAAACAGTGATGGTCCCTGGCTCATGTAATCTTTTTTGGTGGCATACAAAAATCATTGTGAAACGACACAGAAGTTGTATTTTTTATGTAAACTGTTTATTCCTCATATACAAAATGAGACTTGTCAGAGAACTGCGATTGATGAATTTTTTTGGTGCTGCAGGCAAACTATTTGTATGTGTAAGTCTTGATGAACATCAAACACAAGTACATACAACTGAACTATCAATGCCAACATAACACACTGACTCATTGGACTACTGAAACAAAAAAAAAAAACACTGATGAAAACTGCTTTTGGAAAGCTAACCTCGTAATTCACTCCAGTCTGAGTTTCACTGCGTATTCCGGCAACAAGGAACGACAAACAGCACTATGTACATCTACTGGTCACAAGTCCAGTTCTCTACGCTGAGCGATTGTGACTATGAGGTGAGAGGCCTTTTAAGATATACCTTTATTATCCCTGCAGATTGACTGACCCATAAACCTGTATGGTGTCTATGGAATCGGCTGGTGAATGTGATCTTAGGGTTGAGGAAATCTTTGGGATGCATTCAGATAAATATTAGGCACATCATGAAAAAGAGTTATTCTCCTTTTTGAAAACATTTGCCACAACCACTTCACTTGACAACACAGTTTGCATCACTGATTATGAAGAACAAAGCCAATTACAAACTCTTGAACTAGCATTACAAATGGGATAAGCAATCAATGTCAACTTTTTGTTGGGATTCTCTTTGAACGGGTCCCTTCGTTTACACAAACTGATACTACTGGTTGATTTAAAAGAGACACTTTTGGTGTGGTTGCAAAGCAAAAACCACTCAAACAGCATATCCGGTATACTGAACTGAAAAACACATGTAGGTCATTTAACCTTTTTTCCCTTGTGTTTGCAACTGAGGTCAGGTTCACAGTTCCAGTTAAACTGAAATAATACCTATTCACATTTCAGATGTGTTTCTCCGCAAAACTGGCTTGGCCCACCCTGTTGTCCCAACCAAAAGTCATCAATGCAAAGGGCTAAAACACTTGTGCTGCTCAGAGTCCTCAAACATCAATGACCCCCATTTCCCACCCACTGACTTAAGTTCAAATTCACTTCAGGCCTAATCCCTTGAGGACAACAGTTCAATGCCGACCTGCGATACAGTATCGATGTATTTAATCTGTGGCTCCATGTTGTGGTCTTCACCACACAGAGCCCTTGAGGAGAGATGTTGGTGACGAACAGGTGATCAGTGCAGAGGCTTTTGAATCCATTCTTCTTCTTCCAGTCTTTTTTTTCTGAGCGTTTGTATCATCTGAGGTGTTTTTCCGAGGGGAGAACGTGCTAGGTGTAGAGGGGGAAGAGAGAGAGAGAGGCTAGGAGTCTTTGAGCATGCTGATACGGGCGAAGATTTTCAGTGCGGGCCCCAGCTTTATGTTCATGGTGCTCATGAGGTGGTCCTCCTTCAGCAGCAGCAAGGCCTGGCCGTCGATCTCCTGCGAACGGAACTCGTCGGCTATCTCCTGGCAACCTGAGGGGCCAGAGGTGAGAAACAGGAACCCATGTAAAAATGCATTTGTCTTGGTATAGACTAGCGGATAATAGTATCATGTAATCTTCACAACTATTGTATGGATGACACTAAAATCTGCACTACTACTACTACTACCAATGGTGCCGTTACTTTATAACGGCTCTGGTCCTATATGCACATCAGACAATGGCTTCAACTCACAGTTAGGCGAGGGTTATCAATGAGTAACAACATGTATGATGATAAGCACGTTCTACTAAAGCCCTGTATTGAATAGAAAATAGAATATATACTTTTTTGATCCCGTGAGGGAAATTCAGTTCTCTGCATTTAACCCAATTTAACCGAATTAGTGAACACACAGCACACAGTGAACACACAGTGAGGTGAATCACACAACCCAGAGCAGTGAGCTGCCTGCCCAACCAGCGGCGCTCGGGGAGCAGTGAGGGGTTAGGTGCCTTGCTCAAGGGCACTTCAGCCGTGGTGGACTGGTCGGGGATCGAACCGGCAACCCTCCGGTTACAAGCCCGATGCGCTAACCAGTACACCACGGCTGCCCGTATTCAAGATGTCCTAAAAACTCACTTCATAATTGAATAACACTGGAAAACTGCGCCTGAGGCTTTATTTTTAGTTTTAAAAAAGGGGGACTCTCCCTTTTTAACAGGCCACGTTCAACCGGTTTCAGTAAATACTCTCCAACAGCTCCAGCTCGCTCTGCTGCACGCTTGGTGTAGCTGATGGAAAAAATGGCGCAACAGTGCCGCATGCGCACCACACCCACCTGGCAAGGAGCAGATGAACTCGTAAACGTCCTCCACATTCCACTTGCCGGGGTCACTGGGCAGGAAGGGCTGGTTGAGCAGGGGAAGCTCGTGCTCGTGCCTCTCCCCGTGCTCCGCCGAGCCCCGGTCACTAGCGGGCGGCCTCTGCGCCCCCGAACTGGCGGCGGAGAGCGGCGAGGGGGGCTCCTCGTAGCTGGACATGTCCGAGCACTGGCTGGACTCCCCTTGGCTGCCCCGGCCCAGGTGTGGGGACGAGCGAGCGCCGGCCATGTGATCCTGGCTGTTGGAGGTGGCCTGTCGACAGGAGGTGTACCAAAGTTTTAACCATATGTATTGTGTACCATATATACATTGTGAAGCTGAATTCACCAAGCATTGGACTGTTAAGCCAATAATGGGAAACGTGAGCTGGGATTAGACCATCGTGAGACAGGTTAGTTTGACCCTACTGATGATGTGTTGTTGCAATGGTAATCCTGCTCAGTACGAGAGGAACTGCAGGTATTCATGGATTTCATCAGGTCCCTTTCCACAGGTGTATTAATCAAGCACCATGCAGTCTGCATTCATAATCAAGGTGCTTGATTTTATACACCTGTGTAAAGGGACCTGATGAAACCCATGAATAGGCTCTTATAAATATATCCTCCTCTATAGCTATGGTGCTAACTTGACCATCAGAATCAGTACTGTATTTTTAGCGGCCAAGTGTGTCACACACACAAGGATTCTATAGTTATTGTTACTGTGTGGCGGCAGACAAAAGTAGATACGATACATAGAATACAAAGACCGAGCACATACAGACCATGTGAAAATATTCACAATATACAATTCAGTAGTATCGATAGACAATATAGACAATGTGCGATATACAGACCGCACACATAGTAGGCTACATGAGCATTGTACAGTCTACATATTCAGTTGTTGCACTGTTGTGCCAAGAATACAGTCTAGTAGTCTACATCAGTGTATTTGCACTGATGTGCCTAGACACATTACAATAACCCTCATATCCACACTTCTATTAGACCCCCAGGGTAGCTCCATTGTGTGACTAAAGGCGAGTACTAATAAGAAGAGGACTGAGCTCACCAGTTTCTTGGCGTCTGATGTCGTGTTGGAGGATCTTTGCTTCTTCAGCTTTTCCATTGCAGTGTGACGATTAGGGAACAGGCCCATTCGCTTTGTACACCCAACATTATACCTATAACACATGCAAGCACACAAAGATAACACACATGAATCAGTTACCCCATAAAAAGTGCACAGAAGGTCGACATCCATGTTGTTACAGGCCCCAAAATGCATACAGTCCAAAGACTGAAGGAAAAAAAAGTATTTACCTTTTAGCACAAACAGTTGAGCAAAACCTCTTTGACCGCTTGAAGTTGTAAGCAAAGTCTATTTTGCCACACAGCTCACAGGAGAGTGTTGGCTCGTCCTCCTGATTTTTTAGCTCTGAGAAGAGGAAAAAAAAAAAATTCAGATGACGCTAAATCTGTGCAGAGGGCTTGCCTCAGACAAAGGCATTCCAGAGTCAAAAAGAATGAATAAAACCTGATCTTGAGCCAATAAAGGCGTCAATCATAATCACACCCATAGCTTATTCTCACTGACGTCACTATTTTCATTAGCTGTGTCAACTTTGCCTTCTCTCCATTGTCAAGTCATGTGCAAATCTCTGCAACAGTAAAAGTCAAATGGAAGCCCTGTACCTTGTTGTGAAAGATCCTCCATTTCAGAATCGGCCGTATTCACTGAATTTTCATGTGCCGCTTTCTCAGAGTCCGAATGTGTCTGCTGCTGTTGCTTCTGTTTCTTTAGGTTCTCAATCAACAGTGATGGTCTGTCCACCTATCCGGTATATTTAGAGCATGGTTACACACAAGTTGCAACTCTCAAACCACTTACAACACTGTGAAAATCGTGATGTATACTTTCAGATGGACTAAACAAGCTCAATAAATACCATCATGTCAAAGGGGTACAGTGAAGATGTCTCTAAGTCTGAAAAACTACTTCAGAGAAGTACAGTAAAGACACACTGGGTCGACATGTCCACTAGAGGGAAGTATGTATCCTTTTAACTTGGAGACGCCAAGGTGATTGAGCAGATATAATGATTCAGTTAGTCTAACAGCTGATTGAATTCATTGACTTGACTGTGATTTAACTAAGGTTTATTTCTAACATTTAACTCCCTTGAGATTGCAATTCGTGGACGTGAATGGGAAGGTAGCTGCTTTGGACTCACTGGGAATGGCTCAGCTCCCTCCTGGATAACGAATCCTTCAATGACGTGCGTTAGGATCTGGGGCTTCACAATAGCCTGGGGTGGTTTACTCTCGCCATTTTGAGGAGTACTGCCGGTCACAGTGGGCGCATTGTTCCCATTGCCCGAGGTCATGGCTGGAGGTGAGCACACACCTGGTTTCGCATTCACTCTCCCCTCTGCGACACCCGCGCCTGAGGATAAGACAGTAGCATCCATCAACTTCGCAAAGGCAGTTAACTCTTGCCTTCATAATTGCAATACAACCTTATCGCTGATGGGAATAAGGATATGGCCATAGAAGGACATGTTAAGTTCATTCATTAATTAAAACAAGCAGGTTCGGCGTCGCCATAGGTCTCGCCTGTCACTCAACCATTGTGCGTCTCAGTTTACGATCCAATAATGAATTTCATGCAGCCATCCATACAGCAAATACCTAGAAGGAACGATGTTTACTTTTCTAGATGGCAACACGGCTCTTTTTAGGTTGGTTTAGATCGTTTAGGTTCCAGTTGATTATGCCCTCCGAAACCAAGCAACGTAATTGTGCAAACATTGCATTCATGCGTGTGAATTCGCGGCACGACATCAAACGTTAGACATCTGTGATCTTATGACGAATTAACTAGCATTGTGGGCTAATGAATGCAGTCGTCGGACACTGGTTAATGAAAGCGTTTACGCGCCGCTTCATTAGGTAAACAATACCCAGAAGTTATATTTGGGTACGCGCGCGCAAGTTCAGTCTACGTTCAAACAGTTATTTCTGCAGCGACATTTGGCACAAGAAAAAACCCGCCACATGAAGTCCCAACCCAAAGGCTCACGTACAGGGGTCCTGACAATAGTCAACAGCCTCCACAAGCACACGCCTTTGTTCCGTTCCGCGACTCCGCCAGTGGATCCTTCCTCTACTATTCCAAGAACCCGTTCAAAGCGGAGGAAAGTGGACAAAGAGTTCCATTTTCTGCGTATTCCACGGCGTCGCACACGGGTTCCATAAATAGATACGGAGCAAGACAGGCAAATCTCGCCCAAACTTTTTTGTTTTGTTTGTACAAACCGACTCTCCCGCATGAGCCGCAGGGGCACATTCTCTAATCCCCTTTGTATGAGGGAACTGAATAGGAAACAGAGGAGGGTTACGATTGGCTGAGTCAACTTGGAATTCTATCCAATGATGCCTTGTATTTACTAAGAAATGCGTCTGTGATTGGCTAAGGAAGCGTGATGGCGCTCTAACAAATATATGGAGGGAGAGAGAGCATGGTAAATTCTTCAATTCCCCACATGTCGTTTTGAAGGGAAAAACAAATCGAGACTTCAATTTTTGGCACTCTGACGGCTACCATTACATAAAAATGTAATCAATAATGAGTGTTGTATAAAAAGAAATATGCATGCAGTTGTAGTCTATTGCAATGGAACAAAATGGTTATGATTTTCAATTGAATTGAAGAGACTCAAAGGAAAATCTGCTAAATAATATACAGGCCTATTGCCACTAACTGCATCCATTATGAAGACCTTTGACTACTGGTAAAATTAACTGTCTGACATGCTCCATATTGGTTATTTCCCATTGATTTACACACTTATGGCTTCTGGAACACCCCATCATTGTACAGAATTTTTTTTATGTTAAAATCAAGGCTAAATAACAGGTTAAAACAGATCATTAATGGCAGATAATACCTTAATCTTGGTAAACTACCTATGTTTACCAGTAGGCCTTAGCAGCCTATTTATCTATGACAAATGATTGAGATATGCTGCTATGCAAAAAAAATTGGATCTGTTCCAGCATACATTTGCACAACAGCTGACACTGGCCCAGACTTCGCAGATGCTCTTACCATCAGCTATAACTGGAAGAAGCAGTTAGATAATCATCCGATGCGTCTGACTTAGTGGAAATAGAGGTTGAGACAGGTCCTCTGATAAACGCTATTGGCTTTCCCAGTGACAAAGGGGAGCCAGAATAACACAGAGTGGCCGATGGAAACTCAATCTTTCATGAGGACAGAAGAGTCCATTTAAAGACTTCAAGTCAGCAGGTGTACGCCGCAAAGCGACAGCATCAGTTGACGTATGCAGACTGCAGGACACCACAGACATCTGAATTTAAAATCAATGCATTCTTGGTTTGTGGTCCTCAACCATACAGTAATTGTCCTGAAGTGAAATCCGGTTCACTTTTCTGGCAGGTGCAATGTGACAGTAACTGCTAGCATCTGGTAGGATATACATTGAGAAGCACTGGGTGAACACATAGTATAAATAAATACATGTGACTATTACAAGTCACATATTCCTGCATTTTGAAAAATACTACAACTGACTTTGAACACAAAACTATATTGAAAATAACTAATTGAATACAAGTTCTTGGTTTACTTCAGATGAGTAAACCTCTGCTTCAAATATGAAAAACTGGTCCATCTTTGTTGAGATCTGATAGACTCTCATAAAATCCACTCTGCCCTTTGGGTACACTCATGCCACACTCTCTAAACACGTCCTGGCATGTAGTAATAGAGATCCAAGTACTGTAGCACAAAGCCTGATCTTTACAGACACACACAAATAGCTTTTAAACACTGTCTTTGTTTGGATTTCTATTTCATTGTTTATGCATTGTTTGTGTTTTCTGCCATTCAGTGATTTGACAGCCATTTGAAAAACACCCAGTGATTTATGACTACCATCACCACCACCACCACCACCACCACCACACAGAGGCCTAGTCTGTTCTGTGTAGTTGATGCCAAAATCAGGAGAGGATTCCAATGTTGGCATCGACTACGCAGCACAGCCTAGGCCTCTTGGCCTCCTCATAGGTTACCGATTATCATTCATAATTATGAGTCTGATTGGATGGGCTATGATCACACCTGCCTGGCAAGCGGACTGTGTCCACCTTTATTCCGTCCGTCCCAGTGGGGATTACCCGGCGCAGCCCCCTCTCCCCTAATTATGGCCAAAGCTGTCACTTTCCCCCCGAGTGCCGGCCCCGGACAATAGACACTGGGGCGTAACAGATTTAGCCTTCCGCTTGAAGGGAGCGAGAGAGCGCGGTCGTCCAGCCCTTTTGTGTTGGGGTTTGGCAGGCCTACAGATGGCAGTGACGTTGTCGCCTCTCTCTATCTCTCTCTCTCTTCTTTCTCTCTCGCTCTCTCTCTCTCTTCTCTCTCTCGCTCTCTCTCTCACTCTCAGTCCCTCTCTCTGTCCCTGCTTCTCTCTCTCTCTCTGTCTCTCTGTCCCTGATTCTTTCTCTCTGTCTCTGTTTCTCACTCTCTCTGTCTCTCGACTCTGGTTCGGTCAAATAAAAGCCTGGTAGTCATTACTAGGTCTTTTCATCGCACAAGCCTGAGCTCATCGCTTGGACTAAGTGTGCTTCATCAGTGCTTGGTTAAGGAAATCAGTGGCAGTATCAACACAGAAAATTATAGGATTAGAACAGAACATTTCTTGTGGGCATAAGTTGTGTGTGTTTACTTTACTTTTTGGATGCATCAGTATGCACAGTTGGATTTTCTTTTTCCACATGACCTGAGACTTGGCTACTCATATTCTTTACTAATCTCGCCTAATTGGCCATGTAGTTCTTGCATGCAGTGATTCAGCACAAATGCACACAGTGGGCATCTGAAGTATTACTGAAGAGCAGAATACTCAGACTGTGTCTCGAAGCACCTACTTGCACACCTCAAATTCCCATTTTAAGTGTATAGTGCAGATTTTGGGACAATAATAAATCAAAAAGTGGGCACAATGTCAGTAAGTACTCTAGTGCACACTAGCAGTATACTGAGGATAGTATGTGGTTTGAGACGGCCTCAGATCAGATGATCAGGGATTCAGCTAAAATGTAATTCTGAGTTTACTAAAAGTTTTCAAAAATGCATATAAATATTAAATACAGTTATAAGCAGGAATCAGTGTACAAGAATGTATGGAGTATTTCAAACATTGCTTGGTATGATAGGTACCGGTATGTCGGAATTCTGCATTATGTTTTGTGCTCAGTTTCTGTGTGTGTGTGTGTGTGTGTGTGTGTGTGTGTGTGTGTGTGTGTGTGTGTGTGTTAGTGAGCAAATCTTGTCCCCAGATGGCATGAACTGAAAATAATGGATTATGTAGAATAGGGGTATCCCTCTAGGAATATCTTCCTAAGAATATGTGTCACTGACCCTAGTATGGCTGTATCCATGTTGTTGTAGCTCTAAGCTTTCGAAAAGTCTGGCCTCTGTATATCATAGATTTTGATTGAATGTACTAGACAATTAAAAGGAGCAAATAGCCACTACATTGCAGCATATTTATGATATTTCCAGTTTATGCCGATGCAATGCACATGGTCTTCTACTCTGCGTAATAGGATCTGAGTGTGTGGAGTGGGGGTTACCTTCAGTGATCCTGCCTAGCAGGCTTGCACCTGCACTGGGCTCCTCCAGAGCGGGGACAGACATCACGAGCTGGTGATTGGGTGCAGGGCACGCCACCTCAGCCATGGGCTGTGCACAGCTCTGTTGCCCCACACCATCCTGAACTGGGGCGCCACCCTGAGCAAAGGGGGCAAAGGCAGAGCCAAACCAGACACACCAAAAGATCAATCAAAGTCCTAAAACAACAAGCAAGCAAGCAAGGCAAAGACCGAAAAAGAGGATCTCTCCTCAAGAGAAAACAGATGGTAAAGACAATGAGTGAGACTTACATTGGTCACTCCTGGCTGGACCTGGGGATTGGCAGCGGCCAGCTGCACGGGCTTCCCGTTGGCCTGTGAGGGGGGGCTCAATGCTGGGGGGTGACCATTGTGAGGGAGCACCTGGGCAGTTACAGTGGAATGGAAGAGAACGGGCTGTGGGTTCGGCGCCGCCGGCTTGGGCAGAATGGCTATGGTGCACTGGCTCTGGTTCTGATTACGGCTCTGATTCTGCAAAGGAGCTGGCATGACCGGCTGGATCGCCAGAGCATGCACTGTATGGGTCTGAGTCTGCAAGCTTGGTTGGATGGGGGTGGCTTGAGAAAGCTGGGCTTGGGATATCTGAGGCAGCTGGGACTGCTGCTGCTGCTGTAGATGCTGTAGATGCTGTTGGTGCTGCTGCTGTTGCTGTTGTTGCTGCTGTTGCTGTTGCTGTTGCTGTTGCTGTTGCTGTTGCTGTTGCTGTAGTTGTTGTAGATGTTGTGGCTGCTGCTGTTGTTGCTGTACATGTGGTTGTTGCTGCTGCTGCTGCTGCTGCTGCTGTTGCTGCTGGATTACAAACTGCTGTTGTTGCTGCTTGAGCAACTGGTGTGTCTGAATCTGTGTGTATGCTGCAACAGAAGTGAAGAAGAGGATTGTTTATATCATGTTACATTACATGTTATGGATAAAAACAGCTGTCCCATGATGCAGCGATCGAAAGGGCAGTTACTATTGAAGTTGTTTCTGATCCTTAAACAAATACAATTCGAAACTGAGGATGCTGATTCCAACAAAAAAACAAATCACTGCTTCAGTCTACACTACATTTTTTAGAGAGGAGTGGATTCAAAGTCACCATAATGATCGACTTTACAGTATATTCTCTCTATTCTCTCTTTGTAGAATGAAAAATAGATTTTTTTACATTTTTTATTCAAAATGCATGTGACCTTTTATACGAACATGATTTTTGTTCCTCGAGCAAGCTGTGGAGAAGCAGTGGTGAGGTTGGGTTTACTGCTGGTGGAAGGAGTATTTGCTGAATAAACATCACACAGCCAGAGGCCAGAGACATTAACATAGAGAGTAGGACAGAGAAAAACAAACAACCAGGAGAAAAAGATCCCTTGGAGTTGTAAAAGCGGGGCTATTCAGAAGCCTAGCGCCCTTCTCCACGCGGAGAACAAACATGACAGCCATTACTCAACAGTTTTGTTTTCACAGTTGTTTGTGTAAGTCGGACACGGAACCTGCTAGCAGCTAAATTATACCACAGTCATGTTGAGACTAGTGAAATAGTGTGCTGTGAACACATAACACACACAAACGTTCTCAAACATGCTCTCTCTTTCACTCTCTCTCTCTCCATGTGTTTCTTTCTCATCCACACCTTCACATGTCTTGTCACTTCATCTAAACCCTCTTTCATGCACGAACACACTTTCTCTCTGAATGCTTTTCTCTCTCTCACACACACACACACACACACACACACACACACACACACACACACACACACACACACACACACTTACACCCTGACTCACTTACTGCCACTAAAAGGGATCATTGGCAATTCAGATAAAAATCAAAGGGAAACAAGCCATTCCCTAAATGTCTACATCTGATAGGACAAATTAGCCCTCCGCTTTGTCCACATGAAACATATCACCATGGCCCCCTGCATAAGCCTGGGTCTCCTCCACCCATGCCCCCCACCACCCCACTCCATCCATCAGCTGCAGTGGAGAAACTGACACCGTGCGCTCTCTTTGGGTTAATGGGTTCACTCAGCTGCACCCAGCCCCATACAGCACAGCATATATAGTACAGAACAGCATTGGCTCCCAGGCCCATACAGCACAGCATATAGTACAGAACAGCGTTGGCTCCCAGGCCCTGAAGCAGAGCTCAGCTCATCAGCACGTAAAAGCAGAGTGAGTTCCCTACGAGATGGGAGTAGAGGAGAGGAGAGGAGGAGAGGAGAGGAGAGGAGAGGGGAAAGGAGAGGAGAGGGGAGGAGAGGAGAGGAGGAGAGTAGGGGAGAGGAGAGGAGAGGAGAGGAGAAAGGAGAGGAGAGGGGAGGGGAGAGAAGAGGCCTGCCATGTTCACACCCGTGTCTCTGCACCTCCCTGACCTGATATGGGCGAGACGTCCTTTTGTTGTGGGTAACTTAACGCACACGGCATACCAGTCCCCCTCCTGGTCTTTCTGAACCCCCAGAGGCACTTCAACTATATAAAATAGGCATGTTGAAATTCACATGCCACTGTGGTTTTGAGTTTCTCTGCTCCCTGCTCTTACAGTGGAAAGTTTTTTTTCCTCTTCCCCCTCTTTTCCGTCAGTGTAAGTTATCGGGCAACAACCCCCACAGCCCCCCTAGTGCCTGTTCAGGCGGCTAAAAAGGTTTATGACAGATTGATCGTGGTGGTATGTAAAGAATGGACAAATGTAGAAGCTGGGTTAAGTGCACAAAATTCAGCATTCTCCACGGTACATAGCGCCTGACCTTTAGTGACAAGGGGCTCCAGTAAATCTAAAACGTGACTTAATGGCCGGCAAAACAACAACACAGCTAGCTCCGGGATCTTGATCCATTTCCTCTCTCGAACTCTTGGATATACATATTCATCCGAGCCAAAAACAGTCGACCTACACAGTGCAATTATGACACTTCCAGGGGTGCTGAGTGTAGCTTCATATCAGGGACGGAAAGTAGCACCAGCCAAATGCTGGTAAAATGTGAGAGTGGCTGGTAGATTTCAGACACAAAGTCATATTTTAACATTGAGTGGCTGGTTAATTTGACCAGAAATCTGCTATTGGCTGATACATTTTCACATTTTCACATTTTAATTTCCACCCCTGCTTCATATAGAGCTCGGTCTATCCTGCGGATAACTCCACACACCCTTTGACTGGCGGCCAAGTGGAGTGGAATCCGAGTGTGAAGCTGAGGCACTTCTGCAGCGCGTTTGGTGGGCCGGTGTATGGAGAGCAGAGAGGGAAAGCAAACGAGAACCGCAATCTGGCTTGAGTTCCACCCACACATGAATGATTAATTCCATCCCAGCACTCGGGGGTGTCTACGCAGGTTAAAAATGCCCCCTCACACTCACACTCTCACACACAGACACACACACACACACACACACACACCACGGAGAAAGGCACCCTGAGCCTCCTCATCTACTCTCACTCTCACTTTCACTACTATCTACTGTACATGCATGCTCATGATAGATCATAGAAGATATTTTCAGTGCTGGCTATTATTATGGAACTGCATGACTAATGTTTCTTTCTAGGCTTGGTGAGGCCAGACGATTCTGGAAAGGATCTCGTCGACGCCCTTTTTGGAATCACCCAAAAGCCAGGAGACAGATATGAACATGTATTTTCTTTGGAACTGAGTAAACTGCTGCATTTGAAATATTTGTTTGGTAAGGGTTTAATGCACCGACCTCAGTTTAATTTCGATGTTGATTATACTTAAGTGGTAAAACAGGACATTTGGGAAATGAGCGTCAATGCAACCCTTTCCAGTATGGACCTGCAGGTTCGTATGGACTCAACCAGGCTAATTTCTTTCCACCGTGACAATACAACATTGTGCCAGAGTCTGGTAGATAGGCCTCTAGCTGCAGTTGAAACAGACATGAATCCCATTCATCACATGTGTCTAAGTAGCGTTTCAGCACCCGTGTGGTGTGGAAGTGTTCCATGGGAATGCCCTGAGAGTGAATTGGCTGCATTCAGCCTAGGGGCCCAATCTATAGCACTTATGAGGATCAGTATGCTCAGGCACACTTAAACTGCATCAGCGTGGAGAGAGAGTCGCACACACAAACACACACACACACACACAAATTGGCAGGAGGAGGGTGATATACACCCTCTCTCTCTCTCTCTCTCTCTCTCTTTTACTCACACACACACACACACACACACACACACACACACACACACACACACACACACACACACACACACACACACACACAACATTTGCCTCTGGCGGCATGCTCTCAAATATATGCAGCTTCCTGATTACAAGGCAACATGTTGAACCCGAACTGAAACAATAGTGTATTGCAGTTGAGAGCTATTGATTTAAGAGGTATGTGTGGAGGAGGGGGAGAGCTTCCTGCAGCCCCGTACACATACATCCTCTATGAACAGCCCTAACATGCACGCGCACACACACACACACACACACACACACGCATGCATTCAGATGCATAAACAATCACACACACCAATTACGCATATGCATACATGCACATTCACACATGTGCTTTCTCTCTCTCACACACACGCTCACACACACGCACACTAATGCATACAAACAATACAACACACATGCACGCATTTGCACACATGCAAGCACATACATACTTCACTCACACAAACACACACACACACACAAACACACATGTCCCCTCCCTCAGCTCATTATAATCCCCTCAGATCTACACTGACCCCCCCATGTCAGAGCCCCCTGGTCAAAGGTTCCAACAGAAGCCCAGTGCCGCGTCTGCAGGGGTCACCCCGGGAGAGGGCCTGTTCCCACTTAGAGCCCCCTCTCAGCCGCCCGCGGGCCTGGGATGGTCCGGTGCCGCGTCCGCCGCGCCACTGCTGCCTACCAGCGTTTCAAGTCTAATGAGATCCTTATGAAGGGGAAAATCAGTTCATGACGAGGGAGGGGGGACGTCGAGGTCTCGCGTTTTGATTTTAGACAGAGGCGCTGCTGCTACGTGTTTGTGTGTGTGTGTGTGTGTGTTTTTTCCCAAGGGCAAACTTCCCTCCATTAACAAGGCAGACAGAGAGCCAATAGGAGACTTAAAAGCGGATCATTGATCTCGGATGCTGATTGATAATCTGTTTGGTGCCAGTGAGGAATGAATCCTCTATTCATGGTGTATTCAGTCAGCTTGTTTCACATTACGTTACTAAAGGTATTAAACATCATCCTAATACAGACCTTGCGGAACTCCTTAAAAAATGAGCTGCGAAAGTACAATTAAAAAGACATTGAAATATTTGTTATAATGTCAAACTAACTCTTGATGTATGTATTTCCTGATACTGGCCACGGAGCCTTTTGCTGTTTCCTAAGGGACTAGTTCAAAGCGGGGTAAAGACCGGCTGACCAGATGTTCATGTCAGATAGACTGATGATGTGTTACAGAAACAGGAACATTTCACTGTGCAACAATTTCCTCTTGACATTAACAGGTCCAGCTTGATAACAGGCATGCTGCATATGTTTAGGAAATATAAGGTGAAACCTCGCCAGTGCTGATAATGTATTGATTCTCATGATGGCTATCAACATGTGCTGTTTCCTTCCTCTCCATTCTGCTTCGGGTCAGTAGTAGTCTAGCAATTATTTGGCGAGTGAGGTGACTTTTGAGACTCGTTTTCGAGTAATGCACATGGTTTGGATCACTGGTGGAATACAGTAACATACTGTGAGTACACATGGCAAGCCAATCGGGTCTTGACAAATGCTCACAATTCTATCTGAGAAGGGCTGAAGCTGGAATTTGACTCAGTGCAGATCGTGTGCCTAAAAAAGCTTTGAAACCCAGTTTGACCGTTCACAGCATGGCGGTCCGTGAATAGACATGACACATGCACCCCATGCCGTATTTGTTGTTATAATGAAACCGAGTATGCGCTCATGCACAATAAGGTCTATATGACATGAAACAAACATCCCTGTGTTACTGTTTTCAGAGTGTTTCTGTAGCGATGGACAGGGTATATATTGACCGCTCAGTTTTCTTGGGAAAACCTATATTTTCACACATAAGAAAAGAAAAAAAACAGGCCATCTTAACACCACTATAAGAATGTTTTTCCAACCACATAGTGTTGGTGTGGGAGGTTCCAGTGGGGCAGTAGCCATCTCCGACATTGCACTGGTGTTAAGTGACACCCCCAGCCTCCCCCAACAGAGAGAGAGAGAGTATTTCACAGTGCAGACCAGCTAGCGTATGCTACAATCTTCAGCAGGCAAGCCGTGTGCAAGGTATCACATTCTACTGCAATGAAGAGGCCAAAATGGAGTAATCCATTACACTGTACATCATAGCAGTATGTTAACCATCGGGGTCATCCCTATGTATTTTCCCTGGTCGCAATGCATACATATGTATTTGGGAAAAGCTGGGAATACAAAGTGGGGAACATAGGACCTGGGGAACATAGGACCTGGGAACATACAGTAGGTACACTTCCTAACCATCGATCCCGTGAGCAAGCTTTTTGTTCCGCTATTCTGAGCAGGTTAGCAGTATGCTAGCCCTTCATGTTCTGCTATCCTGAGCAGGTACAGTATGTTATGTTCTGCTATCCTGAGCAGGATAACAGTATGTTAGCCATCACATTATAGCTCCCTGAGCAGGTGTGGGTCCACACCACAGCGTCACATGGCGCACCCCAGAGGTTTGCTACCATGGCAACATCTAGGCCTCACTTAAGTGCTCAGGGCCAGCTGTTGCCATCACTCGAAAACTTGTTTTCTCCCCCCCCCCCCCTCTCTAATGCATAGCGAACGGAAAAAACATCATCATGACAGACAGCCTTATGCTGTGTTGACCCCACATATGGCTTTCTCAGACAGATCATATCTCACTTTCTTCACCTCATGTTTGCGACTGCCAAACCAAGCCAGGCTGGACGAGACGAGTATGTTGTGAGTGAGTTGTTGGAACCCACCAAAATGTCCTCAGCTAAACAATCCATACCATGAAAACCCTTTTAGATCATATATGTTGTTGGGTTTTCTACAAATGCAGGAGCCTGTTTTTTTCAGTTTGATGTGCTATAGCTGACCAATCACTTATTAGTTGATATATTATGTATATATGAGTTGATATTTTATTTATTTATTTCATCCTTTCATACTGTTAAATGACGTCCAGCATAACGGAATACATACCTGTGGTGAAGAGTGGATGGCTGGTGACGGCAGTGACGTTTCTGCTGATGGCCACCATGCGGGCGGTTAACTCGTTAGCACCGTCCAGCTTGCTCCCTCCGTCGGGCAGGGGCAGGGCACAGGAGACCTCGGGGCCTTCACCCTTCAGGGGAACAGCCTGGCCCTGGCCAGGACTCCTGAACTGAGCTGCAGCCTGGGTGCCCAGGGAAAGGAGAGGGGCTGCAAGGGCCTGTTTGAGGCCCAGGGCCTGGACCGCTGCCTGGGAAGGGGAGGGGGAGACCTCCCCCTGCTGGCTGCAGAGAGCCAGGTTCGGCACCTGGAAGGGAATAGTTGGCACACACACACACACACACACACACACACACACACACAAAGAGAGAGAGGGATGGAAGATGCATTGAGTCATTGGGCAGAATTTAGACTGGTAATCAGCTGGCTGTTAGGAAGGCAAGAACGCCTGAGGCTGCCAGTTTGTATTGAATGTCATTATGTGCTGAGGGCTATTATAGTATAGTGTGTGTGTGTGTGTGTGTGTGTGTGTGTGTGTGTGTGTGTGTGTGTGTGTGTGTGTGTGTGTGTGTGTGTGTGTGTGTGTGTGTGTGTGTCTAGTAAGAGTACCTGTGTGCTGGCAGGCTGCTGGTTGGTGGTGTGTGTGGGCACCTCTGTCTGGACCGCGGCGACTGTGGCGGTTGGAGTGAATATGAGCTGGGGGGACAAAGGAACAGCGCGGCCTAGGCTCCTAGCTACTTGCACAAGGTTAGTTTGCTGAGCCTGAAAAGCACACCAAACACGTTCACGTTTTTTTGCTATAGGAGCTCCACAAATGCGTGCCAGGCTGTCAGCTCATCCAGTTATTCCGGTGATTCGATTAATGGTGAGAAGAGAAAATAGATCATATTAATCAAGGGCATTCTGAGCAGTTGTGAAGTAGAAATTCAATGAAGTTAAAGAAGTTAAAAGCACCCATCTACAGTATCTTGACGCATTTGATCACTGCAGCAGATGTGCCAGAGGAAACACATAGGATACGCCGTCCCAGGTCCCATTTGTTTTCTAAATGAGCCGCAGTGGTCCCCGAAATAAACGCTTCGGCCACAAGAAAGAGCGGTCGGAAAAAGTGACATTCGGACAGCTGAGGGGGAAGGGGGATCAGGTCCAGATTTCCACAGTAAAAACTGCGGCTGTGTTATTGCTGTCTCCACAGTCTGCGTGGCGAGAAATGATTCTATTCTAGTCGCTGGGACGTAGTATATACACACGTATAACCAGAAACCGGCATTAGGAGGAGAGCGGTGTGGTTTGGACTTGAAAGGGGAGATTCACGACAAACCCACTGACGCATTCAAGTGAAATATGTCCAGGGTCTTTACTGACGTTCTTAAATCTTCACTAATGGCATGCGTGGACTGCCCGCTTCCTCAGGAACCCCCCAAAAATGCACGCAAGTAAAATACCACATGTTTCTCAGAACTGTATCCTTTTACCTATTCAGAAAAAAAAACGTCAGTTGACCAATTGTAGTGGGAGTCGGATTGTGAACCAAAGGTGATTCATACGGGGCTCCTTTGCGGGTGACACTTCCTTTTAACAGGGGCCCCAGTTACACACAATGATTTGTATTTATTTTAATAGATCGGAGAGGATGCTTGGAGCCTATGAGGGAAATGCTGTTGGGTGACCCTCAACCCATTTTGGGTCAGTCTCCACGGTCACTTTTGTGTGCTTATCCCTTTCTTTAAGACAAACTAAAACAAACCTGCGGGCCACTGATAGAAGTACAAAAGAAATTTCTCATTCATGTTTTTTTTTTTTCCGTTTCGTTTACGTTAATTTTCACATAGTTATTTAGCTGGCGTTTCTATCCAAACTCCAAACTACTTTTTTGATCCGAAAAAGGGAAACGGCACAGTGCGACAAGGACATGATGTTAGTGCAGCAATAAGAACTAGTCGCATGGAATCAAGTCCCAATTCTAGAAGGGGGATTTCTCCATCAGTCACTCTCGCTGTTCTTACCATCTGTGCGCGCAGGTACATCTGGGCCTGGCTGGCGGTGAGGGTGGAGGCTGAGGTGTTACCTAGCAACACGGCCTGCTGGGTGATGCTGCCCGGGGCGGAGCTCACGCTCTGGGCTCGACTGATGAGCTGGGCGGCAGCGGCCGGAGAGGTGGCCAGATTGATCTGAGAGGAGAGGAGAGAGAAAGAGAGGGAGGGAGAGAGAGAGAGAGAGAAAGAGAGGGGGTACAAAGAGAGGGAGGGGGAGAGAGAGAGAAAGAAGGAGAGGGGGTACAAAGAGAGGGAGGGAGGGGAGAGAGGGAGAGAAAGAGAGAGAGAGAAAGAGCAGAGAACGAGTATGAATTAAAGTCAAAATTTCATAAGGGCAAAGGAGTGAGACTGTGGTGGTATTTGTGATGTCATATCCGAAGTAATTAAGCAACATTTGAAACATTTTCCACACCATAGGGAAGCAATGTGTGCTTGTTGGATACAAAAACCATAATTATAATGTTTCTGTTGGCTAACAGTATTAGAAATGAGTTATTATTTTCAATTTGAGTTATTGAGTCATCCAGCTATTAGTTGCACTTTTTACATTTAAATAGATTATGGTTTTCCTTACGGAGCTCATTGTGCTTTTGAGAGCATCTTTAATGATGGCAATTATCTAATGTAATGCAGGTTTTTTGTCAAATTCACCAAATTGCTCCTCACGGTCTTTTAGATCTCTGTTCCATGTGTGTGTTTCAAAAACACACATGCACACGCACACGCACATACACACACACACACACACACACACACACACACACACTAGTGTCCGTACACAGATGTGGTACTCTAAACACACACACACACATGGCCCGGACCAAGCCATAAATTATTCCTGCCAAACACATTGCTTCAAGCAGCATGCATTTCACGGGAGGAGTGCCATTGGACTGGCTTTCATCAGAATCGCAACCTGCATCTTTAAGGTGGTATCCTGGTTACCAAGTGGACTGCCAACCACACTGTGGTTTTATACTACAGATGGACATGGTCACCCGGGCTGCCCGCCCACTTTAACATTAGGCCATTTAGTCAGAAACACATGCAGTACTATTTGCGGAGCCCCTGTTGAAAGCTAGTCTTGTGTCCCATGTGCTGGGCTCGCTGCGGTTCGTGAGGACCGCGTTGGCTGGGACCTGACTGACTCCATGTTGCTCAGAGCGCTCGCTGCGGTTCATGAAGACTGCGCGTGCTGGAACGTGGCCCCATGTTGTCCTGAGCTTTGCCTTCCGGCCACAATGGGCTGAAGAGAGTTTAATCAGGGCTGTTTGTTGATGGTGGCGTGGCTGTGGGGTGTTGAGTTAGGGGGGAGAGAGAGGGGGGCTGAGCATAAGTCAAAACCGTCGCCCATTAATCAACACTGTGAGCGTCTTGGCACTTCAAAAACACAGAACAGCGCACAGGGAGAATGCGCAGCAGGAAACAGAATCCTCCCCCCTCTTTTACCCAGAATGGTCAAAACATACATTCTCCTCTCCCAGTGAAACTGACAACAACTACAGGGGAAACCTAACCCATAATATTTCACATAGCAACCCCATATATAGCAATCTCAATCAGCGGACTTAATGAGTGTGCAACAAGATGACTTATTGCTCTGAGCTCTTTTTTTTTTTTGTTTCAGTGGAGCCGTAAAGAACATTATTAAAGCAAGATGCCAGAGAGGCAGTTGAGAGCGATATTAATATTGCACTGTCCGAATAAGAAGCAGGATGTGGTGGTTTTTAGCTGGAGTGAGGTCCTTCACGCACACTCAAGACTGTGGTGTAGACTGCAATAAGCGTACCCTGAGGGGGCCAATGGGCTTCATCCATCAAAAGCACTTATCACAGCCTTTCATATCTCGGCGGCTGAACGCCAGAAACTGTCTAGCCAGACAGTGGCAATTAGCTTAGAACTGCCCACGCTAACCTCAGGCTAACTGTGCGTAATAACCAACAGCTTTTCCTGTCATTGATACCCTAGGAATACACTCAAAGCCCCTTGAAGGTGAATGATGAGTCTTTTCATCACACATTTCTTGAGATTGTTTTAAATTGTGGCGTAGGAGAATCTAACCAGACGTGACACCAGAGTAAAACGCAGATGGAAAAATAGTTCAGGGTTTTTTTCTATTTTAATTTTTAATTTTTTAATACACTCTCGGATGTAATTTATTTTGCGGGTTTGAAGCGCTCTCTCCGGAGCTGTCTGAAATGAGCACCATGCGCAGTGTTTAGACAGATATTTATCAGTGTCAGCCCTCATCAGCGCCCGCCTCACTGCTCAGGTTACACAGAGCTGCAGGCAGCAGCCAGACCAGACCGGAGCAGAGGGAGCAGAGGGAGCAGAGGGAGCAGAGCTCAGAGCCTACAGTGCAGCGCAGCACAGCAATGGCACTGAAGAATGTCATGTCTCAGATATACCTAAAGCTGAATCTACAGAATTCAGCACATAAATACATCATACATTGTATGTGTGTATGTGTGTGTGTGTGTGTGTGTGTGTGTGTGTGTGTTTGTGCATGCATGCATGCGTGTGTGTGTGTGTTCCATTTTTTCTTCATCTGCGTATGCATTTTATTTTTTTTAAAGATTATTTTTTTGGGCTTTTTATGCCTTTAATTGGACAGGACAGTAGAGAGCATGACAGGAAATGAGCAGGAGAGAGAGTAGGGGTGGGATCCGGAAAGGACCACGGGGCGGGAATCGAACCCGGGTCGCCGGCGTGCGGTGCAGGTGCCCCAGCCAGTTGCGCCACGGCTGGGGCCGCGTATGCATTTTATATACCAATACTACATTAGCGGTTGAGAGTTTTGCACAATGGCATGTCTTCTCGTATCCCTGTGATAATATACCAAAAAGATTACTGTTTGCCATCAACGCAAGAAATGTATTATTAAAAGAGAAGTGCTTAATAATACTCTCCGTTAATGCACATTTTTACAGTAAAAGTTAGTGTGTTAGTAGACCTATCTCTCTGCTCGCCAGAACAGATGTTTGCCCTGTGACCACTATTGCCCTTTTAAAGAACAGATGAAATTAAATAGCAGAGAAAATGCCAGCTAGTGACATATGATCTCAGACTAATGGCTTTATGCTCAACATGCAAGTGGTGCCCTTGACAATGGGGCAGGTTAGATTACAGCAGGAGAGGACCAAGGTCAGGAAAACATGTCTCTTTTTCTTTCAGATCAGCTGAAGAAGGGCCCTGAGATTCTACTGTATGCTGATGAGTGTTAGGCTCTGTTCTCCTTACTGAAGCGTTTGTATATTTCTTTAACCAAACCAGTTGACATTAGTGACATTACACGTATCAGTGTGTATGTGTCAGTTTGTGTGTGTGAGTGTGTGTATGTTTTGTGTTCATGAGTGTGTGTGTGTGTGTGTGTGTACATGTGTGCGTGCATGTGTGTATGTGTGCATATGTGCATATGTGCGTATCTGTGTGTGTTTATGTGTGTGTGTGTGTGTGTGTGTGTGTGTGTGTGTGTGTGTGTGTGTGTATACGTGTCTGTGTATGTGTGTGTGCATGTGTGTGTGTGTGTGTGTGTGTGTGTGTGTGTGTGTGTATGCCCCCCCCCCACCTGCTGCACGGCGGCCAGACTCTGGAGCTGTGTGCTGCTGAGGTGCTGCTGCTGCAGAGCTGCTGTGTGCAGCATGAGGTGCTGCTGCTGCGCCGCGTACATCTGCTGCAGGTACTGAGCCGCCGTGCTGGGCTGCCTGCTCAACGCCTGCTGGATCACCTGCAGAGAGAGAGAGAGAGGGGGGGGGGGGGGGGAGAGAGAGAGAGAGAGAGAGAGAGAGAGGGGTATATAGAAGGGGAAAGAGAGAGAGGGGGATGGGATGGAGGGGGAAAGAAGGAGAGAGAAAGATGGAGAGAGAGAGATGGAGAGGTAGATGGAGGGGGAAAGAAGGAGAGAGAGATGGAGGGGAAAGAGAGTGAGAGATGGAGAGGTTGATGGAGAGGGAAAAAGAGAGAGAGAGGGGGTGAAGGGGAAAGAATGAGAGAGAGAGAGATGGAGGGGGAAAGAGTGAGAGATATGGAGAGGGAAAGAGAGGGGGGATGGAGGGGTAAATAGAGAGAGAGGGGGATGAGATAGAGGGGGATAAAGAGAGAGAGAGAGGGTGGAGGGGGAAAGAAGAAGACAGAGAGAGTGATTGAGAGGGGAGAGAAATTCAACTAAGCACTTTATTCTGGCATTTACAAAATTGGGTAGTTCAGTAATCTTATAAACGCAATGGCTTCAAAACCATAAAAACAAATCTAAATACATATGCCAAGTAAACTAAGTACCAGCGTGGGAGAATCCTTTAGGATTTAGACAGATACACATTCTTGTTACTAGAACATTTTACTGTGCCTGTAAGCTTAACGAATGCATTCTCAGTGGAAAAGCCATCAAGCTATGAATTATATCCACAATAAGCAAGACATACACTGTAGAACTTGCCACCACCTCCCCCCAGACTTGAGCGCGCACACACACACACACACACACACACACACACACACACACACACACACACACACACACACACACACACACACACACACACACACACACACACACACACACACACACACACACACACACACACACACACTCTATCCTGCCACCAGGGGCAGTGCAGTTCTTTCCTGTCACAGAAGGGGTCAGTGGTCTCCATCATAGCAGCCCATCTGTCAAAACACCCCCCCTCTCACCCGCACTCCTGACAGCAGAAACACATTCCCAGCCCCCCCAGCCCCCAACCCCCTGCTCCCTGCCCTGCTCCATCATTCAGGCTTCAGAAAACAAGGCCTTCAGCATATGTGTGTGTGTGTGTGTGTGTGTGTGTGTGTGTGTGTGTGTGTGTGTGTGTGTGTGTGTGTGTGTGTGTGTGTGTGTGTGTGTGTGCGTGCGCGTGCGTGCGTGCATGCTTGCTTGCAGGTCTGTGAGTGTGTGTGTATGTGTGTGTGTGTGTGTTTGTGTTTCTGTTGCCATGCATTTGTGTGTGTACATATGTGTGAGGCGGAAGGCGCCATATGATGCCTGTTCACATTGATGGACCAGTCCAGAGAGGCCCCCTTGGCTATGACCTATGGGTTACAGCAGAAACCTCTGGGATCCACGGGCCTGACCTGCCCTTACTGAGCAGCACATGCTACATGCCCGCCCGCGCAACGAGGGAGTCCATCTTTGCTAAAGACTTACATTCATGGGGCTATAGCTTTTCTAACGAACTGCAGATCTCAAAAGAGATTATATAAGTATGAATAAAATAAATTAACTAGGGGGCGCTGTGGCACAGCAGGCTACAGCGTCCGTACCATTTACGGGTCCGAGTGCCTATGCCCTATGGGAACCCAGGTTTGAATCCGGCCTGCAGTCATGTCCCAATCCCGCCCCATCTCTCTCTCCCGCTTGTTTCCTGTCTACCACTCCACTGTCCTATACTAATAAAGGCAAAAAAGGCCAAAAAAATATACTAAAATAAATAAATAAATAAATTAACTATAATGTGATTACATATTGTACATCATATATCAATCACATATGTGTTTGTGCCACTGCGAAAATACGAATGAAATGTAAAAACATTGCCATAAATAAAATGTAAAATATCACCAAACCAGTTATTCCAATCAAACCCATTTTAAGGACCCATGTAATGACTGGCTCCTGCTTTGGTCATAAAAGCCAGATGTGCAGGGATATTGTCAAAGTTGCTCACCTACTTTATAACACACTGTGCTGTAACATATCACCAAATATACTAGACGCTGTAAAAGCACACGTCACCAAAGAGATTGATATACAGGAAACATAAAGTGATTTATCTTTATATCTGCTTAGCGAAAGCAGTGTGAAGCCATGCTAAGCATCTTAAGATTACTTCACAGTCCTTCAAGGACCTCTCCCCTCTACAGCAATTCTCTCTAAGCAGGGTGTTGAGGCCCTCACGCCTCGTACACAAAACAGAGAGAGTACTCCTTAGTACTTTACAAAACTTCACTAGCACTTAGTAATTAAAAAAGTAATTTAAATGTGGGAAAGTACTGTATAGAGCTGAATTATTTCTTAAAAACAAAAAATAAAAATTATCAAATCAAAACTAGAAGTAAGAAGTACTGTAAGTAAGAACCAATAACAACAACAAAACAAACAAACCTTGCTTAATAGTGATCTTATAATGTTCAGACATGTAAGTGAAAGCAATGGTGTGTAAATGAAGATGCTCACCCAACTCTATTAAATCCTCCACACACTTTTCTCCCCAAAACAATAACAGCAACAGGTGGGCCGTGCAGTTCCCATGGCAGTAGTCCAGACCGGTTCTCAGTAATACTATCTTTTCTCCACTTTGGACACTAAACAACTTGTGACTGAAACATCCACATGAAACAAGATATACCCCAAATGCCGTAACAGCCAATAGTTCCTGAAGACCGGCTTGACCACTCCTTCTCCCCATAGAGACTTACATCTCTGATTGAGTGACACCCTGTGTATCATGGCATATTTGGTCATAAAATGCCTTTTCACCTTTGACCTGTGTGAACCTGACTGGGGATGACCTCTTCACTGGCCCAAGGGTCACGAAGGAAGGGCAAACGGCATAATCCTATCCGCCTAAAGGAAGACATGTTTAGTGACAGACGCAGACGCCCTGTTCACCTCTCAAGGCGTTTGTGATAGGCTGTTCACGCTGCTGGTCACTGAACCAGGGTGAGAGAGAAGGGATTCACTTCACCACATGCCATTTCATTGATGAAGTTGTACGAACAGGTCAGAAATGGAATGGAGTCCAACACAATGGAAAGGAAAACACTGCCTGTTCATTAGAATAACATATTGATTTCATTTCATGTAATACATTCTGAACTGTCCTTTGAATGCTTAGACATGTACATTGTCAACGTTTCATGCGTGCCTTCTTTAGACTTTAAACTGATTTTATTTTTGCTTTACGTTTTTAAAAATCTCTCCCATCTCAAACACCTCAGATAGTTTACCCTCCTCATGTAAAACACTAATAGGCTGAAGGATTAAGGATGTCAGAAATCATTAGCAGGTCATGGTTCATACCTGTTCCTACTCAAGCTGACCACAAACAACAAGATGGATGGCATTTTATTGAGGCGTGACAAATAGCATTCTTGACCCCAGTTTGCCCATCAATCTTCTTAAAGCCACACTTTGTTCCTCATTCGACAGCAGCTGTCTACACTTTGCAAAAAACTTTAGACATACACTCCATCAAAAGTTAAATCAACAACGTTCGTTCACTTCTTGCACAGTCTAAATGCCATTATTAAGGGCTGTGTTGCTTCAGGCAACCAGCAGATGGCAGCAGTGGCATGTCTTTAAAAAAGTCTGAACACTTTTGACATTTCATGCACCCAACCTCAGTGGTTCCCAAAATGTGCAACAGTCCCTCAGGAGGGGGGCATGGAGTTACATCAAGGGAGGCATGACTTCAAGACGAAACAGCAGGATAACAAATCTAAACAACCAACTACTTGTCCAAACACAGAAGTCCTCTACAAGATTTTTAAACAGATAACTGATGAAATATAATTGAAAATGACAGCTGCTCAAAAGTATAGACGTGTATTTAAGAAAAGCCATATATCTAGGCATTATAAGTGTTTCTGTTGTTCTGTTGTGTATGAAGAACAGGCAATAGACTATATGGGATTCTCAATTTCTGCAATCTTAGGTTATTTTTGGAACCACTGCACTGGTTTTGATTTCAGAATGTCCATCGTCAGCCTGTCTTACCTGCATCTGTCTGTCTGGGACGCCGGCGTAGACAGAGATCTGAGGCGCAGCAGTGCGGGTGGGGGTGGAGGTGGTGCTGGTGGGGGGGTTAGTGGGGGGGTTAGTGGGGGCGGTAGTGGTGGTGCTGGCGCTGCAGGCCGGGGGGACCTGCTCCTTCTCCATCACACCCTCCACCTGTCTGCTGGAGATCCACCGCTGCTGTCTACTCTGGTCCTCTTCAGGACCTCTCCACTCTGTTACTGAGAGAGAGGGAGAGAGAGAGAGACAGGAGAGGGAGAGAGAGAGAGAGGAGAGGGAGAGAGAGATTGATATTTAGATGCACTGTTATTCAGTTGTCAATGTACAGTATATTTGACATTAGCCACAGTAAATTACATTTCTTGTTCCCACACAGATCCTTTTTAAAATTTATTTAAACTTTTTTATCTTGGATCATGGCCAAGGATGGGAGGTATAATGACAGAGAGAGCTGCTTGATACGCATGTCAGGTATTTGTAGGCAACATCTCCCACCACCCCACAGAGAGTCTGTTTGTTACGTTATTCCCTTAACTAAGACGAGTTGATACATGCCTCACACGTTTCAATGCATGCACTCAAAGGCTCTGACGCATGGCGCTACTTTGATAGCACTTACTGTAGCTAGCCCAGTTCATTCACTCGGATCCAAACAGAGATGAAGTTCGAAGTGACGAAACACCTCCACGTTTTCCCTATTAAAATACAGTTACACAACCAAGTAGCCTATGGTGAGACAAAATAAAACATGGCGCTTTTCTAAGCGAGTAAGAAGGATAATATGGCGTAATAACACTTGAGAGCACTTCGACTCGGCGCAGTAATAGGTCTATCATCACTCTTGGATTTTCAGTTTCACGTTGGAGTGAGGATATTACTGAGTTGAAGTGCTCCCATGTGCTATTCCACCACACATTATTATCCCTCTTATCTGCTTAGAAAAGTGCCACGTTTTATTTTGTCACCATACTGTAGTTGGTCGTGTAACTACTTGAAACTGTATTTTAATAGGGAAAACGTGGAGGTGTTTGGTCGCTTTTAACTTAATCTCTGTTTGGATCTGAGTGAATGAACTGGGCTAGCTAAGCGCTATCAAAGTAGGCCTACCGCCTCGCGCCAGAGCCTTTGAGTGCACGCTTTGAAACGCGAGAGGTATGTATCAACTCATCTTAGTTAAGGAAATTACGTAGTTTAATACGGTGGAGTGTTCCTTTAAATTGCATCATTCACCTTTGCTAAGTTGGTGCTGAGCTAATGCAATTCAACGGTAACATCCAAAACAGTCTTATCCACCCCACAGCACACCCGAGACAAATAAATTAAAACGTCAGACTATGTCTGTGTTGATAGAATGATGTTAGAAACAAAACGAACCTTGCATCTCAATGATTTATTACATTTTGAGGGACTGGTTTCTCAGCAGCAGCGGAATTTTACTTTCTAGATTAGTAGTAGGCTACTTAGGCCGCGAGCTAGATAGGCCTACCGTGCACCCCCCCCACCTCCCAACAAAACCATACTTTTTTGAAAGGTCTGGGTGTGTAGAATATGAATCTGAATGTTAACATTGAAAATTTTGGGATGCACTACCTGTTTTAGCCCTGAGAATAGGGAAACCCTAAAAACCGATTATAAGCGATTCTAACACATCAGATGGTCCTAGTCAATCAGAACAGCTTTTAAGTGACCTATTACACACTCAAACTTCACATATGAAGACTTAGGTCAAATGTCTACCATGCTGCTTATTGGTAGGTGTCTTAAATTAACATAGGTAAAGCCTTATATTGATATAATAAGCCAATTTCATGTATAGGCCACAAAGTAGATATGACTACCATACACCGCCTACCCCCTTTTCTAACAAAATCATGCTTTTGTGAAAGGTTTGGATGTGTAAAATATGAATATGAATGTTAACATTGAACATTTTGGGTTGTACTACCTGTTTTAACCCTGTGAATAGGGAAACCCTAAAAAATGATTTCAAGCGATTTTAACACAGAGATTATCATAGTCAAACAGAACAGCTTTTAGATGACCTATTACACACTCAAACTTCACATAATGAAGACTTAAGTCAAATATCTACCATGCTGCATATTGGTAGGTGTCTAAAATTAACATAGCTAAGGCCTTATATTGATATAGGGAGGTAATTGTATAGGCCACAACCTAGATACGCCTAACATACACCCCCAACCCCCTCTCCTAATAAAATTCTGATTTTTAGAAAAGTTTCAGTCTGTAGAAGATGAATCTGAATGTTAACATTGAACATTTTGGGTTGCACTATTTGTTTTCACCCTCTGAATAGGGGAAAAAAAACTATTTTAAGCGATTTTAACAGAGGTTGTCCTAGTCAACCAGAGCTTTTAGATGATCCATTACACACTCAAATTTCACATATGATGACTTAGGTGAAAGAACACCCTATACTGCTTCTTGGTAAGTGACTACATTTAATATAGCCTAGTTAAGGCCTTGGGCCCTATTTTCATGATGCAAAACCTGGCAGAAAGCGTGGAATAATAACAACGCAAAGCTTATTCCTATCGTAGAGTTTTTCGCCATGCGCGTCTCTTTTATTGAGCAATGTGCCAAGGGGTGTGGGAATTAATGACTTAAGAACGGGTCTGGCACATTATCTAAGAATCATTATCTTACTAAAACGCATTGCACTACTGACCAAGGGAAACCTGGTCAGAAATCAGTGGCGAGTTGTTATTATTTTAAGAGTGCATTATCAACAATGATACGGGCGCTGATTGTTAAGTTGCGCTGCTTGCTCTTAAAGGGAATGACCGATGACACTTGCACTAGTTTAAAGGATGTTTTGCCCGAAAAACACACCCATTACTGATTAAGAAACATAGGAATGCCTTGTTGTGCCATTCGTTATCCATTTGATAACGAAAACACTCCCAATGTGGACAGGACAGCCTACTAAATTTAAATAAACTTTAAATAAGTGACCATGAAGTGTCGTAATACAGCCCCTTATGTTGATTTCATGAGCCCATTTCCTACCCAGCATGCACATACACACACAATGACTATACAAGAACTATGTACATACAGCATGGAAAAGAACTATACAGCATGCACACACAAAAATGTGCAATGCAGCATGCATACAGACACACAATAACTACACTGAACAAAATGATAAACACACCACTTTCACAACATTTCTCTCAAATATTGTTCACAACTCTGTGTTAGTGAGCACTTCTTCTTTGCCAATATAATCCATTCACCTCACAGGTGTGGCATATCAAGATGTTGATTAGACAGCATGATTATTGCACAGGTGTGCCTAAGCCTGGCTACAATGAAAGGCCACTCTAAAATATGCAGTTTCACTGTATTGTCTTCACATACAGTGATTATGCGTTTTGACACCGATGTTCTAGGCATGTCAATAATTCCTCCGCATAGAGTTGATCAGGTTGTTGATTGTGGCCTGTGGAATGTTGGTCCACTCCTCTTCAACTCCTCTTGCAAAGTTGCTGGATATTGGCAGGACCTGGAGCATGCTGTCGTATATGCCGACCCAGAGCATCCCAAACATGCTCAATGGGGGTGACATGATTGGTGAGTATGCTGGCCATGCAAGAACTGGGATGTTTTCAGCTTCCAGGAATTGTGTACAGATCCTTGCAACATGGGGCTGTGCATCATCATTCATGCTGCAACATGAGGTGATGGTGGTGGATGAGATGCTATGGATGGATGCCATCAATAAAATGCACCTATGTTCGTTGTCCATAACACACGTCTGCCCATCCCATAAAGCCATACATGCTGTCTGCCATCAGTCCTGTACAGTGAAAACCGGGATTCATCTGTGAAGAGAACACATCTCCAAAGTGCCAGACACCTTCGAATGTGAGCATTTGCCCACTCCAGTCAGTTACGATGACAAACTGCAGTCAGGTTGAGACCCCAATAAAGATGACGAGCATGCAGATGAGCTTCCCTGACACGGCTTGACACTTTGTGCAGAACCGATTGTTGCAGCAGCTGTTCGGGTGGTGGGTCTCAGATGATCTTGGAGGTGAAGATGCTAGATGTAGAGGTCCTGGGCTGGTGTGGTTACACATGGTCTACTGTTGTTGTGAGGCTGGTTGGATACAGTACTACCAAATTCTCTGAAATGCCTTTGGAGACGGCTTATGGTAGAGAAATGAGCATTTCTGCAGTCAGAGGGAGCAGCCAACTGTATAGGCTCCCTTGAAGCTGGCAACATCTGTGGCATTGTGCTGTGCGATGGAACTACACATTTTAGAGTGATCTTTTATTGTGAGCCTGCCAACCTAAGGCACACCTGACATCTTAATAGGCCACACCTATGAGGTGGATGGATTATATTGGCAAAGGAGAAGTGCTCACTAGCACAGATTTATGAACAATATTTGAGTGAAATAGGCCTTTTGTGTATAAAGTCTTAGCTCTTTGAGTTCAGCTCATTATAAATGGGGGCATAAAACAAAAGTGTTACTTTTATAAGTTTGTTCAGTGTAGTTACAGTGTCTGTTTACATGCTGTAGTTCATTGTGTGTGTGTGTGTGTGTGTGTGTGTGTGAGAATGCTTTATACAGTAGTTCTCTTGTATTAAGTTATTGTGCATTTGTGCCTACCATACACCCCCAACCCCAAAGCAGAGGGATTGGGGGTGTATGGCAGGCGTATCTACAGTAGATTGTGGCCTATGAAATTAGCTCCCTATATCAATATAAGGCCTTAGCTATGTTCGTTTTAGACACCTACCAATATGCAGCATGGTAGATATTTGACCTAAGTCTTCATATGTGAACTTTGAGTCTGTAACAGGTCATCTAAAAGCTGTTCTGATTGACTAGGACCATCTTGATGTGTTAGAATCGCTTAAAATCGTTTTTTAGGGTTTCCCTTTTCATAGGGCTAAAACAGGTAGTGCAACCCAAAATGTTCAATGTTAACATTCATATTCATATTTTACATATCCAAACCTTTCACAAAAGCATGATTTTGTTAGAAAAGGGGGTAGAGGGTGTATGGTAGTCGTATCTACTTTGTTGCCTATACATGAAATGGGCTCATTATATCAATATAAGGCTTTGCCTATATTAATTTAAGACACCTATCAATAAGCAGCATGATAGATATTTGATCTAAGTCTTCATATGTGAAGTTTGAGTGTGTAATAGGTCACTTAAAAGCTGTTCTGATTGACTAGGACCATCTTGATGTGTTAGAATCGCTTATAATCGGTTTTTAGGGTTTCCCTATTCATAGGGCTAAAACAGGTAGTGCAACCCAAAATGTTCAACGTTAACATTCATATTCATATTTTACACATCCAAACCTTTCACAAAAGCATGATTTTGATAGAAAAGGGGGTAGGGGGTGTATGGTAGTCGTATCTACTTTGCGGCCTATACATGAAATTGGCTCATTATATCAATATAAGGCTTTGCCTATGTTAATTTAAGACACCTACCAATAATCAGCATGGTAGACATTTGACCTAAGTCTTCATATGTGAAGTTTGAGTGTGTAATAGGTCACTTAAAAGCTGTTCTGATTGACTAGGACCATCTTGATGTGTTAGAATCGCTTATAATCGGTTTTTAGGGTTTCCCTATTCTCAGGGCTAAAACAGGTAGTGCATTCCAAAATTTTCAATGTTAACATTCAGATTCATATTCTACACACCCAGACCTTTCAAAAAAGTATGGTTTTGTTGGGAGGTGGGGGGGGGTGCACGGTAGGCCTATCTAGCTCGCGGCCTAACTGCGTCAAAAAGTAAAACAGAAGCGAACTCCAGTTGGGACATTTAGTAGTAGCCACCTTATAAACATGGTGATTCAGTGTGCACCACGGTGGGACACCACAGAGTTTACACCAATTTCAGTTAAAAGAACCAGGAAGGATGGTTCTTGCAGGCAGCTTGGAGCTGGCAGAGACTGTAGCCTACTACTGAAGTTGTGAATATGTAGGCTAGTGATCATTTTAGACCAGAGGGCAAACCCCGCAGTCTAAAGGACCACAAGTTACTGAAAACAAATGCTGTTCCATCCATCTTTCCAAATGCACCAACAGCTGGCCTACTGACGAACAGGTAGGCTAATTACTTTTGGTAGACTCTTGCTAAAGCAAGCCCCTCGTAACGTTATGTTACCTGCTTCTGATAACTTTAGATTGAGACTGTCCTACATGTAGCCTACCGGTGATGTTATGTGTGTTGTAGCCTGGAGTGGAATTAGTTGGAGCGGCACTGCTGCAGCAGGTAAATAAACTTGTGTGTGTCACGAAACCGGCTTCCTTTGTAGCCTAGATAATATCATTCCGCTACTGCCATACAGGGAAAGTATAGGCTATTGCAATGTGATAAAAGGTTCGTTTTTATTTCTGACTTTATTCTATCAACACAGACATGTGCATCGATAGTCTGACATTAACATTTATTTTGGGT